>NW_024115440.1:0-79775 GCF_003073215.2 Triticum urartu
TCATCCTCCGTGACCTCACTGCAGCTCGGCGCCGCCGCAAGTCCACGTCGTCGACGGCCTCTGCTTCCCCTACAACAGATCGAGCGCCTCGCCCGCTTGCGTTGACTTTGCCTGGGCCGGCCTCGCCTCAGCCTGCATCGGCTCCCGCTGGATCTCCACCTCGTCCGCGCCTGGGCCTCCTTGCACAAGGCCCAGCGAGCCTCCTCAGCCTGCAGCGACCGGCCCAGCCGCCTACCGCATCCAGCCCAGGACCGAACCAGCACAGCCGTGCTTGAGCGCTCCCGAGGCCGAGCTCCTCCAATGTCGCACCGCCCCGGCGAACCTGCCAGCCGGTGACCCTGTCCTCAGGCCGGCTCTGTCGCGCCACCTCTTCCTTCCCTTCCTCCTCTGGTTCTTCTCCCTCTCACTCCCTCCACCTCTCTTTTTTCTCTCACAGGGAGAACACGATGCGCCGGCCTCCATGGATTTCACACCGGAGTCCCCGACCGCGCCTCATTCCTGGATGCAGGAGCACGAGCTCCCTCCTCCTCGTTGCATGCATCGCTCGCCGAGCCGTCGAGCCGCCCGAGTACCTCCTCCAGTTCGTAGCCCCGGCAACCGAAGCTCTCACCGCCGCTGAGCCTTGCCAATCCCCCGCCAGGTCAACTGCTCCCCGTCGCTCCTCTTCCTCGCCTGTCTCTCTCTCCCTGACCCTCTCTCTGCCCTTGGACTGGCACCGCTACGGGAGTGCCATACCTCGCCGCCCTATCGTCCCACCTGCCGGATCCGCCCCTTCCCCATTGTCTGTCGGCGTCCTGCTTCTATGGAGCTGCAGCGCCGTCCCCCTGCTTCACGAACGAGACGAGCGCAGCGCTCCTGCTTCGTTGACCGCGACTGCCCGAGCCGGCCTTCTGCTGTTGTTGACCACCTGCCCATGGCCCAGTTCGCCCCGGCCCAACTCCGCAGCGCCAGCCGGATCCGGCCTCAAGGCCGATATGAGCCGCCCTCCAGATCCCCTCTTCCAGTTGGGCCAACAGGATTCGCCCCATGTAGTATTTTTTTCTCTCGGGACGAATTTGGCTTTTATCCAGTGTTTTACAGGTTTGCAGAAAAACCCTCCATGTTCATGCATTTAATAACTCATCATCCGTGCACCGGATTAAAATGTTTTATATATGAAAGTTGCTTAGAATTTTGTCTAGTTTTATAATATGCAATTTTCATCGATGTTTAAGATGTTTAAACTTGATGTTTGCATTAATTTGCTTAAATGCCATGTTAAAATGATTTATTTCATAATTAAATAACCGTAGCTCGGATTTTAATAAACTTTATATGCAAATGGGGTAGAATTTTGCCTAGTATAATATGGTGCACTTTTCTTGCATGTTTAATAAATCTAAATTATGTTTAGGGCAGAACAGTACCAAACCTAATATATGCATATGGGGATTTTCCGGAAGTGTTGTTTGTTGTTCCGGCCTCATTTAAATTTGCCTAGATAGGTAGTTTTCATTTGCTTCACCCTTGCCATGTTAATCAACATTTAATATTGTTGGGTACATAACGAGATCGAAATAAATAACTTATTGTGGTGTTTCGTCAGTATGCAACTCGGTGCATATTGAGCTCCACTTAATTTGTAGGGCTGCTTGTGCACTTTGCCATGCCATGCTTCATTAAACCGGACATGCATCATACTTGATTGTGCATCATGACATGATTATGTGTTGGTTGTTTACCATGATTGTTTGCTTCTTTCCGGTGTTGCTTCTTCGGGTTGGTTCCGATAACGTCGTGTTGTGAGGATCCGTTGGCTACGTCAGTTTGTCTTCTTCATGGACTCGTTCTTCTTCCTTGCGGGATTTCAGGAAAGATGATCATACCCTCGAAATCACTTCAATCTTTGCTTGCTAGATGCTCGCTCTATTGCGATGCCTATGATGCGATGCCTACCACATGCTTATCATGCCTCCCAAATTGCCATGTCAAACCTCTAACCCACCATGTCCTAGCAAACCGTTGTTTGGCTATGTTACCGCTTTGCTCAGCCCCTCTTATAGCGTTGCTAGTTGCAGGTGAAGATTGGAGATTGTTCCTTGTTGGAAAATTATTTTCTTATTGGGATATCATTATATTATATTGTTATCTTAATGCATCTATATACTTGGTATAGGGTGGAAGGCTCGGCCTCTTGCCTAGTGTTTTGTTCCACTCTTTCCGCCCTAGTTTCCATCATATCGGTGTTATGTTCCCGGATTTTGTGTTCCTTACGTGGTTGGGTAATAATGGGAACCCCTTGACAAATCGCCTTGAATAAAACTCTTCCATCAATGCCCAACCTTGGTTTTACCATTTGCCACCTAGCCTCTTTTTCCCTTGGGTTTTCGGAGCCCGAGGGTCATCTTATTTAAACCCCCAGGGCCAGTGCTCCTCTGAGTGTTGGTCCAAACTAGAGCCCTGTGCAGCGCCCCCTCGGGGAAACTCGAGGTTTGGTTTTAGTTGTATGGATTGCTCATCTGAGTGTGCCCTGAGAACGAGATATGTGCAGCTCCTATCGGGATTTGTTGGCACATTCGGGCGGTGTTGCTGGATTTGTTTTAACTTGTCGAAGTTGTCTTGTAGAACCGGGATACCGAGTCTGATCGGAATGTCTCGGGAGAAGGTATATCCTTCGTTGACCGTGAGAGCTTGTCATGGGCTAAGTTGGGACTCTCCTGCAGGGATTTGAACTTTTGAAAGCCGTCCCCGCGGTTATGGGCAGATGGGAATTTGTTAATGTCCGGTTGTAGAAAACCTGAAGTTGACCTTAATTAAAATACATCAACCGCGTGTGTTACCATGATGGTCTCTTCTCGGCGAAGTCCGGGAAGTGAACACGGTGTTGGAGTAATGCTTGACGTAGGTTGTTCTAGGGTCACTTATTGATCATAGTTTCTCGATCGTGCTTTGCCTTCTCTTCTCGCTCTCATTTGCGTATGTTAGCCACCATATATGCTAGTCGCTTGCTGCAACTCCACCTCATACCTTTTACCTTCCTATAAGATTAAATAGTCTTGATCGCGAGGGTGTGAGATTGCTGACTCCCCCGTGACTCGCAGATACTTCCAAAACCAGCTTGCAGGTGCCGATGATGCCATTCGAGGTGACGCAACCAAGCTCAGGAGGAGCTCGATGAAGATCTTGTCCTTTATGTTGTTTCGTTCTAGTTGATCAGTGGTGGAGCCCAGTTGGGGTCGATCGGGGACCTTGTCACATTTGGGGTTCTTCCTTTATTTTGGCTCCATAGTCGGGCCTTGATTGTAACTGGTTGATGTAATGCTTTATTCAAGTAATTGTGTGAAGTGGCGATTGTAAGCCAACTATGTATCTCTTTCCCTTTTGTATTACATGGGTCGTGTGAAGATTACCTCACTTGCGACATTGCTTTCAATGCGGTTATGCCTCTAAGTCGTGCTTCGACACGTTGGAGATATAGCCGCATCGAGGGAGTTACACTAGGACACCCGAGACCAAGTAGGATTCCCCTCATCTTTCCTATTAAGAGTAGGAGAGAAGGAAACAAAGGGAGAGGGAGAAGGAAAGGGGGGCCGCGCCCCCACCCCTTGTACAATTCGGTTTGGGAAAGGGGAGGCGTGTGCCACCTCTTGGCCTTTGTCCCCTCTATCCCCTAAATCCCAATAAGGCCCATTACTTCTCCCGGTGAATTCCCGTAACTGCCCAGTACTCCAAAAAATAACCGAATCACTCGAAACCTTTCCGATGTCTGAATATAGCCTTCCAATATATCGATCTTTACATCTCGACCATTTCAAGACTACTCATCATGTCCGTGATCTCATCCGGGACTCCGAACAACCTTCGCTACATCAAATCACATAACTCATAATACCAATCATCATCGAACGATAAGCGTGTGTTTGAGAACTATGTAGACATGACCGACACTCATCTTCGGTCAATAACCAATAGCGGAACCTGTATGCTCATATTGGTTCATACATATTCTACGAAGATCTTTATCGGTCAAACGGCATAACAACATACGTTGTTCACTTTGTCATCGGTATGTTACTTTCCCGAGATTCGATCGTCCATATCTCAATACCTAGTTCAATCTCGTTACCGGCAAGTCCCTTTACTCGTTCTGTAATGCATCATCCTGTAAATAACTCATTAGTCACATTGCTTGCGAGGCTTATAGTGATGTGCATTATCGAGAGGGCCCAGAGATACCTCCCCGACAATTGGAGTGACAAATCCTAATCTCAATCTATGCCAACTCAACAAACACCATCGGAGACACCTGTAGATCATCTTTATAATCACCCAGTTACGTTGTGATGTTTGATAGCACACTAAGTGTTCCTCCATTATTCGGGAGTTGCAAAATCTCATAGTCATAGGAACATGTATAAGTTATGAAGAAAGCATTAGAAATAAACTAAACGATCATAGTGCTAAGCTAACAGATGGGTCAAGTCAATCATATCACTCTCTGATGATGTGATCTCGTTTATCAAATGACAACTCTTGTCCATGGCTAGGAAACTCAACCATCTTTGATTAACGAGCTAGTCAAGTAGAGGCATACGAGTGACACTCTGTTTGTCTACATATTCACACATCTACTAAGTTTCCGGTTAATACAATTCTAGCATGAATAATAAACATTTATCATGATATAAGGAAATATAAATAACAACTTTATTATTGCCTCTAGGGCATATTTCCTTTAGCTCGTTGTGCTCCCCGGTCCAAGCTCTCCAACGTGGTGGCTCATCGTAGTCACCGTCGCTTGTGCTCTCCCTAGAGGAGGAGCCTCCACTGATGGAGGCCTCGTGACCGTCACCAAGGGCGAGCTCACCATCGGAGATGTTGCTGCCCTTCTATCCTCCGTCATCGGAGGGGTGGACATCGTTGTCGTCGCTATCGCCCTTCGGGCAGCACCCCAGGTGCCTGCTGCCCTCCCCGAAGAA
This sequence comes from Triticum urartu, assembly GCF_003073215.2. Classification (NCBI taxonomy): domain Eukaryota; kingdom Viridiplantae; phylum Streptophyta; class Magnoliopsida; order Poales; family Poaceae; genus Triticum; species Triticum urartu. Next base: position 4,959 of record NW_024115440.1, read on the forward strand.
CCTGACGTAGAGGGTTGCAGCACCGTCATGCCTGAAGTGGAGGGTACACCTCCCCTGCAAGCCGCACGCACGGGCGCACGACTGCCACCCACGGTTCAGGAACTGTCACAGCCCTAGCTCAGCCCCTGTTGTCTTTGTTTGATCATTATTTCATCATGTTTAAAATTCAAATCAGTTTGAAATGGGGACTATTAAACCCAAGCAGCAAATGAAATTCAACTAGGGTCAAAATTAAATCTTTTCAATTAACCCAAAATGCCCTTCATAAATGTTCATCATTTTTGAATTGGTCTAGAACCTCTGCCAAAAATGGTGCACACTTCTCAAGGACAATCTGGATTATTTGAATTAGATCATAAGTATTTGAATTTGGACATTTAAATTCTATAAAGTATTCTAAATGTCCAAATAATCTTGAAAGCATTTGATGGCTGTTGGAAATAATAGTATAGGTGCCCACACAAATTTCCAGGATTATATGAAATGATTTAGTGTTTTTACTAAATCAAAATAGAGCAAATAAATAGAAAACATCAAGAAAATAGGAAAGAGAGAGAGATGGCACTGACCATGCAGCCCACTTACCTGGCCAGGTGGCGGCCCAGTAAGACAGCCCAGCCCACCAGGGGCAATGGCGTCTTCCTCCCAGTGCCAGTAGGATGCAGCGCACGTGGTCGCCGCACACCAGCATGCGCCCGAGCCACCTCTTGCTTCCGCCGACGCTGGAGTCTGGCTGGAGACGCCACGCAACCTCCCCAACCGCCTCGCACTGCCCCCGGGCTCCTCTCCACTCCTCTGCTCTCTCCTCACAGCGCACCCGAGCGCGCTCACCGCTGCCGCTCGCTGCCACCGGCCACCATGTGCCCCATCAATGCGCCAGGAAACTCCGCCACGATGCCCTCTTCCTCCTCATCTAGCTACGCTTCATCGGGAGCTCTGCATCACTGTCCGCCATTGTCTTCCTCCTTGGGTCACCGAAGATCGTCCCCGCCGTTCCACCCACACCGGACCTTCCCTGAGCCGCTGAGACCTTCGGCGGCCTCGGTGTGAGCTTCTCCACCTCTTCCTCTTGCTCCCGTGCTCAGCTTCTCAAGGTAGTCCTCGTTTCGACGATGACCGAATCGGGTCACGGCTTGAGCTCCTCGCCGTCATGGCCATGGTCACCGCAGCCTCCAACCGAGGTCACCCATGTGCTCGCCGTGATTCATAGGTGCCGCGGGAGCCAAGCACGCAACTCCACGGCCACCATAGCCTCGTTTCTGAGTGTGCCCGAACTCCGGCCGCTGCCGAGGTCGACGCCGCGCTCAACTCCGTCCGTTCCAGCCCCTCTCACTGGCACTTCTAGATGCGCGTGAGCCTCAACTGCGCGTAGCACTAATCCGTCGTCCAAATGGTTCCTGTGGGAGATTTCCGACATGCTCCGCCGCGTCTGAACTCGCCGGCGTCGAGCCGCCGGTGGGTTTGACCCACTTTGACCCCGGCTAGACCCCACCTAAGTCCATGACATGTGGGGCCAGCCCCTAACTAAATTAGTTTAGGTTTAATTAGTGCTAATCACCACTGTTAGGGGTTAAACACCTCAATAACTAACTCTGTGTCATTGACATGTGGCCCCAGGCCCTTAACTAAAATGGTTAGGATTATATTAATGTTAATTAACTTGGTTAGTTAGGTTAGTCACTGACCAGTGGCCCCCACTGGTCTGGTTTGACCTGGAGCGGTCAGTTGACCTGCTGAGCTCATCTTGACGTCATGCTGACGCTGTAAATATTTTCTGGGATTTAAAAATAAATCAAAAATGATTTATTTATTTCAGAAAATATCCAAAACTTCTAAAATTCATAGAAAATAAACTGTAACTCCAAATGAAATAAGTTATATATGAAAAATGATCAGAAAAATATGAGGAATCTTTTTATGGCATTTTCATGCATGTTTGACCATCCTAAAGTTGCTTTATATGACAATTTGAATAAATGGCATTTGAAATGTCTTACATGGAGTTTGAATTTAATCCTTTGGTTCAAACCAACTTCATTTAATATGGTTGCTAGAAGCATTAGCTCAATCAACAGCATATTGCCATTTCATGATCATGCATCATATTATTGCATTGTACTGATTGTGTTCCTTCTCTGTTGTCGGTATGTGTCCTCTCTCAGTAGACGTGGTTCCGACGATGAGTTTGATGACACCGATGAAGAGCTATTACTATCTTCAGAAGTGCCTGGCAAGCAAATGCCCTTGTTCATTCTGATACAATACCACCCTCTCGCTCCTGCTCTCTTTTACCGCCTTAGGACAACAATGATTCAACTGTTACATGTTGGGGTAGTTGAACCCCTTTCCTCTGCATGACCTGTCATTGCCACAGTAAATAGATGAAACCCACTAGCATGAGTAGGAGTTGTTTGACCCCAGTTGTGCCTCCTCATTCATACTTGTGCGTCATGCCTGCTAGTACTTAGAGTTGAGTCATGTTCGATTCTTGGAATGGTGATGAACATGTCCTACTGTGTGTGATCTAAGTGTGTGAACACGATTTGGTAAACGTAACGATGAAAGGCCATGTAGGAGTACATGGTGGGTTGTTTCATTGGAACCGTGCTTAGGAACCGAGACCTGTGTATCTGATTTTAGACCAGCTACTACCACGCATTGGGCCCGAAACCAATGGACCCTCTCGACTTATTAACCGTGCATGTCCTCTGTCCAGGAGTTGCAAGTAGTTTCTGGTGTTTGTAGTATGCTAGAGGCCGTGCGCAGTGCTAACCCGAGGGGTGGGCTGTGATGCGGTAGGCACGTGGCCCGGTGTATGAGTCGCCCGTTTGGTGACCCGGGTACCCTGTACACATCGCTTTTGGCCGTTGAGGACACCCCGGCCGGATTTCCTTGCGGATGGAAACCGAATAGGCGATAAACCGGGACTAGGGACTTGTGTGGTTGGTCAGGTCATGACCGACACCCTCGCTGGGCTTCCACTTGAATGCCGAGTACATCTCGTGTAAACGGCGGTAAGTGGTTAGAGCATGTGCGAAGAAGTACACCCCTGCAGGGTTAACATCATCTATTATAATAGCCGCGTCCGCGCTAATGGACTACTTGGTTGCTTATACAGTTCATAGACAAGTGAAGGTGGATACTCTAAAATGCGCAAGATAAGTGTGAGTGCTATGGATGGCGTTCTCATAGGGATCCGGCAGCAGATCCATAGTGGTGTATTGATTTGGTGAATATGTGGACTCGTGTGCGCCACCCCAAAACAGTTAGTTGCAGTTGTAGTACAGGATAGCCACTGAGTCAAAACTGGCTTGCTGCAGTTAAACTCCACCACCCCCTTTGTTGATACTGATGCATATGTAGCTAGTTCTGATGTAAGTCTTGTTGGGTACATTTGTACTCATGTTTGCTTAACTTATGTTTTTGCAGAGAGACATCAGTCTCACTAGTAGTTCCGCATGGACTTCGACATTTAGCTTGTTACCTCAGCTACGATCTTGTGCCCTTGGCAGGGTTTGTAGATAGTCAGGCTTCTCAGCCTTTTTATTTGTAGTTGTCTGCAATCAGACAAGTTAAGCTTCCACATGTGATTATTGCTTGTATGACTTGAATGCTGGGTCATCAGAACCATGTTTGTAATATCTGGCTCTTCGGAGCCTAATGAATAAATACTTTGAGCCGTAGAGTTTTGTTGTGATTCCATGTTTTATTTGCACATGTCGAGCATATTGTGTGTATGTTATTGAAATGCTTGGTATGTGTGGGATCTGACAACCTAGTTGTCTATTCTTGGTAGCCTCTCTTACCAGGAAATATCTCCTAGTGCTTCCACTATGACATGGTAGCTTGCTACTACTCCGGAACACTTAGGCTGGACGGCATGTATCCTTGTTCGTTCCTCTGTCTGTCCCTTCGGGGAAATGTCACGTGTTTATCCTTTAAGTCCTTGTAGCTTGCTACGACTTGGGTTCATACGCTTATGACCGACACGTTCGTTGCTGGGTCATGTATGCCTGTCCCTATAAATTAGTGCCACTTTGGAATCATGACTAGTCATGTCGGCCCGGGTTCTTTGTCATATGGATGCTAGCGACACTATCATATACGTGAGCCAAAAGGCGCAAACGGTCTCGGGAAAGGTAAGGTGGCACCCGTGGGAATACCGTGCGTGAGGCCGCAAAGCGATATGATGTGTTACATGCTAGATCGGTGTGACTTAGGATCAGGGTCCTGACAGCTTTGGTATCACAGCCTGACTTCCTATAGGATTACCAAGCCAAACTGGTCGATGTCGAGTCTAGAAGTGCTTTAGTTGTATGGGAATTGATTGTGGGATGGAACGTAAGGCTCTTTTTACTCCTTTACCTTATGACCTTCTGATCTGAGTCATCTTATCTTTCCTACGGGGTTAAGGAACTAGGCTTTCTATTCTTTCTATCTGGATCACGTGTTACTAATCGATAGACTTATAGGATTGATGGATTCAAGCCTCAGTTTAGTTTCTACTATTTCCTTTTCTTCATAGCTAGCCTCAGAACCTTGATATTAAGATGTTGAGTGGTCATGCCGCAATTTTGCAGGACGTCTCAAATCTTTTTGAGCATTTACAACAGTTTTGTTGTCCGAGTCATCCCAGGTTTCTAAATAGTCTGATGCATTTGCACATCCCTTCGTTCTGTTCCCGATATTTCTTTGGGCCAGTTTAACCACACTAATCGGTGAGTTGAGGTACTCTGTTTCCTCCACATATATGTTGGAGCTATTATTATGACCCTAGGTGTCTTAGAGGATCACCTAGTAAACTAGCCATGTTTTGTGTTCCCAGTGTGATGATTCTGGCCACCATTCTCAAAAGCATCCCGTGATGCCATTTAGCTAGTAGGCATTCCATCTTTGGTTTCTTGAACCCAATATTCACTCTACTTACTTCATGTTGATATGTCCTCGAGGTCTGTGGTATATCGTTCTTCCAATACCATGAACTGCTTACCGTAGAAGTTACTCGTTGAATCGAAGGTTCACAACCAGAGTGCTCTTTGATGAGTTCTCGATTCTATATTGTGACTCTTCCAGTTCTACCTTTCTGCATGGGTTATCTGGAAGAAATATGTTGAACTCGTTCGACATGCTACTCTATGCACCCACATCTCAGAAAATCATATGTTCCTTTGAGTTGTCCCTCTTTAGTTGTCTTCTGACCTTCGTCTATCAATTGATAGTCAAGAGTATGTGTGCATTTGTGTTCATTGATGACTATTATTCTTGTGGTTCGTCAAGTCATTCTACTTGAGAATGACTAGGAGAAACAAACTCCAGTACCTCATCCATATCTAGTATTGGGTCAAAGTAGTTGTATCCCGCAGATCAAAATGCCAATCTAGCTTTTGTTCTGTTCTACCCTAGAGTATATATTACCATATTATATCAAGAATGTCATGGGAATTGCACACCATCTTCTGAATTCTTCGTGCAGTGATACTCCTTGCCATCATTATTCATTCCTCGGTCTCCGTATTGTTTTACCGGAATGCCGACAGGAGAACCATGATGTGTGAAATCAATACTCCTAGCAACCCGGACGCTTGGTAGTAAATGGACAACAATCTCATTCTTAGTGTGTTGGTTATTCAATCATCATCCTGAGATTGATCGTGTTACCTAGTCCATTTTTCCTAGTGCACTCATCGATCAATTAGTTAGGATTGTATCAATCCCTTGCTCTTTTGATCATATCGTCTTGCTCTGAAAAGCAAGATTGTTCTCGAGCTTAGTAGCATATTGGCGGTTCGTGATTTTCTGAATATCTTCTCGGAAGTATTACCAGGATGTCACCTGACCGCTATGTAGAGTTCGTGATCATGTTGGTTTTCCTCCAAACCACTCATTCTCCAAGATTCTTTGTTGGATACCCTGAACTAGTCGGTTGAGCTAAACAACAACTTGGAGAGTTGGAAGATGAAAGCTTGTCCCACTTAGTTCACTTCGGAATGGATATCCTTGTGTTGTGTGTTTGTTGAAGAAAGATGGTATATTCATCGATTGATCCTTGTGATCAATTACCGGCGTTATTGTCTTATCCCATCTTTGATTTGAGCATGGACTATCATCAAATCAAATCAAAACCAACGATGATCGTAATGTTGTCTTACTCGTGGTTGTCTTCTCGAGCATACACCATTATATCTTTTGGGTCTGACCAATGATATCACTGTGTTCATTTAATTGTGGAATTCCATCTATATGGATACCTGGATGGATTGTTGTTGAGCCCATTGACAACATCCTTATTCTATCCATGATTTTGTTGGACATTAAGCTAGTGTTGGAAACTTTGGAAGGAATTTCTTCATGCTAGCTCATGAGGCATATGTTCGGATGAAAGAAGTGACTTCCTTTAATTCATGTGCAATCGATGCAAGTTGCTGCCGTGAATTTGAGAAAGTTAGTTTTGCTTCCTCTGGAATCATCCCAAGTCAGTCATGCATATGTGCGAAGTATTCTGTGGTCTGGAGACTTGCAACCATCATTCTATATGTATCCCTAGCACACCAAGCCACTAACTGATTTGTTCAAGGAGAAGAAGGTCCTTCATAAGAGCTAATCATATGACTTATGCAAGGACTTCATTATCCGCGATGATGGTTCCCAACGAGAACTCGGTAGTGTTTCATTGTAAGACTACTACGTTGTCATGCCTGTCTAGGACAGCATGTTCACATGCGTGTAGCAAAACCCGCTCATGTTTTGGAGCTTACTACCATAGTCCATTTCTTGAGAATCTCGCAACGTCATCTTGTTGATTTGTATTGCTACCTTTTTCCCAGACATCTTGTCCGAAATATCCTGTTGCCAACCAGATATGAATCTCAGGCAGATATGATGGTTGGACCATTCCCAACATTTGCATTTTGTTCCCAGCTTTCACCGCCATTGTGCCAACTTCCCATGGGCTGCCTTCTCAGCAGTTGCTGTCCAAGACCATCTTCAAAAGTGGACTTACCATGGGTCCCATCCATTTCCTATGTTAAGCAAAATCATCCATTGCATTGTCCTCAACAAGGTAGTCCGTATCATCCATTTTAGTCTGAGTATGCCATTCTTCCGAACTCCTCCAAGCGATCGATTGAGATTTGCCTTAGGCTGGTATAGAGAATTTCAATGATCTAGATATCAAAAGTAATTATTTTGCCACTTAAGGGAAAAAATCCAACGAGTCACCTTCCCTAACGTGCCCCGTTTTGGAATCATGACAATTATCTCCTTGCTACTTTGAAACCATGCACCATATTACTCAAGCGTGGGATTGTTGCCCACCAAATTGAACCGTTGTCATCTACTTCCTTTGATCAATCCTAAAGTGTGTTCTGTGTGAAGAGATGTTCTTACGTCTCACACCATGAGTTGATCTTCAGTGCTCGATCTTTGAGGAGATCAATTTCTATAGAGTTTCTTTCTATCGTCATCAAGTTTGATGAATTTCTTGATAGCAAGGATGTCAAGATCAACATGATGCAAGAAATCAACATTCTTATGAAGTGCAATTGGATCAAGAAGATTGTGTTAGCTTTTGTTCCCTTTGTCCTCTTACCTCAGGTCTTGAATCATGGGATGAGATTCTTGTTTAGTGGGGTGAGTTGTCACAACCGTAGCTCAGCCCCTGTTGCCTTTGTTTGATCATCATGTCATCATGTTTAAAATTCAAATGAATTTGAAATGGGGATTGTTAAACCCCAGCAGCAAATTAAATTCAACTAGGGTCAAAATTAAATCTTTTCAATTAACCCAAAATGCCCTTCATAAATGTTCATCATTTTTAAATTGGTCCAGAACCTCTCCCAAAAGTGGTGCACACTTCTGTAGGACCATCTGGATTTCTTGAATTGAATCATAAGTATTTGAATTTGGACATTTAAATTCTATAAAGTATTCTAAATGTCCAAATAATCTTGAAAGCATTTGTGGGATGTTGGAAATAATACTACAGGTGCCCACAAATATTTCCAGGATTTTATGACATGATATAGTATTTTTACTAAATCAAAACAGGGAAAATAAATAGAAAACATAAAGAAAATAGGAAAGAGAGAGAGAGAGGGCATTGACCTGGCAGCCCACTGACCTGGCCAACTGGCGGCCCGGTAAGACAGCCCAGCCCACCAAGGGCAGGGGCGTCTTCCTCCCCACGCCAGTAGGATGCCGCTTGAGTGGTCGCCACATGCCGACACACGCCAGAGCCACTTCCTGCTTCCGCCGATGCTGGAGTCTGGCTGGAGACGCCACGCAACCTCCCCGACCGCCTCACACTCTCCCCGTGCTCCTCTCCCCTCCTTTGCTCTCTCCCCGCGGCGCACCCAAGCGCGCTTGCCGCCGCCGCTCGCTTCCACTGCGGCCACCGGCCACCATATGCCCCACCGACGCGCAAAGAAGCTCCGCCACGGCGCCCTCTTTCTCCTCGTCGAGCTACGCTTCACCGGGAGCTCTGCATCACCGTCCCACCATCGTCTTACTCCTCGGATCGTTGGAGATCGCCCCCGCCGTTTTGCCCGCACTAGACCTTCCCCGAGCTGCTAAGACCTCCATCGGCCTCGCTGTGAGCTCCTCGGCCTCTTCCCCTCGCTCCCATGCTCAGCTTCTCACCGTACCCATCGTTTCGATGATGACCGAATCGCGCCGCCGCCGACAATGACCGAATGGCGCCGCCGCATGGCTACAGCCCGGATTCACTCATATGTTGACCGACATGGGCATTGATGGGTCATGTATGCCTGTTTTCATAACTTAGTGCCACCTTGGGTTTACGACTAGTCCTGTCGGCCTGGATTCTCTGTCATATGGATGCTAGCGACACTATCATATATGTGAGCCAAAAGGCGCAAACGGTCCCAGGCCAGGTAAGGTGGCACCCGTGGGGATACTGTGTGTGAGGCCGCAAAGTGATATGATGTGTTACATGCTAGATCAGCGTGACTTATGATCGGGGTCCTGACACCCGGTGACCACGGCCGGTTGCCGCACCTTTACCCCCGAGCTGCGTAGCGTTGCCTGGCTGGGCAAGTTCAAGCCAAATCTGCCTCCTTGCTACGATGGCACCCCTGAACCCGCAGAGTTCCTGCAGCTCTATGAGCTGAGCATCGAGGCGGCCAACGGCGACAAGAAAGTCATGGCGAACTGGTTTCCCATGGCGCTCAAGGATGGCCCCCGCTCCTGGCTCCTGAACCTGCCTCCATGCTCGATTTCCTCCTGGGACAAGATAAACAACCGCTTCATCGCCAACTTCCAGGGCACTCGAGACTGCCCCCCAGTCACGGGTGACCTGCACCGTGTCAAGCAACAACCAGGAGAGACCCTCCAGAAGTACATCCAGCGCTTCAACATCGTGCAAATCAAGATCCCCAAGGTGACCGATGAGGCCATCATCTCAGCGTTCTCCAATGGCGTCCGCGACGTCAAGATGAAGGAGGAGCTCGCCATCCATGAGGAGTTGTGCACGACCTTGGAGCTGTTCAACATCACGACCAAGTGTGCAAGAGCTGAGGTGGGGCGCCTCTCCCTCCTTGAGCTCCCTGGTGCAGACCCAGAAGATAAGAAGACCAAGGCCAAGGATGTGAAGCGCAAGGGAGTTGTCGTGCTTGCGGCAGAACCGGACACCAAGCGCGGTAGAAACCAGCCCGAGTCATCCAAGGGCTGCCGACCGTTCTACGCCTTCCACAACCATCATACCCACAACACCATCGACTATTAAGAGCTCAAACCCATTCCAGAAGGACGCTTCGGTCGACACCCCGAGCGCAGCGACCAGGGCTACGATCGAGGAGGAGGACGTGGTGGCGGACGTTGGGACGACCATGGCCTGCGCTAGGAGTGGCACGACTGGCCTCATGAGGACCGATGGCAAGATCAGCCTCGTGAGGGCGGCTGGAGGGACCAGCCTCGTGAGGATCGTCCGCAAGGCAACGCTGGCCTTCCTCCATTACCACCACCACCCAGAAGGAATGACGACCACCATCAAGACGAGGTGCTGGGGGCTTCCAGGAGCCCTGCGCAATCGCCTGCATCTTGGGCGGAGCTCAAGCCCCAGCCTCGCAGCGTATCTTCAAACAGTTTTCTCGCGAAGTGAATGTAGTTCTCCCCAAGCTCGAGGCCACACACCCGCTTAGATGGTCTAGGTGCACAGCTACTGTAGGCGTCCTCCCAATGCTTTGTTCACCAGTCATTAGCAACATGCAAGTTACCAAGACCCTCATTGACGGCGGCGCAGGGCTCAATGTCATGTCCGTCGACATGTTCGACAACCTCCAAATGCCATATGACCAGCTTCAGCCTACCAAGCCTTTCTCAGGAGTGACCGACCGCTCTACTACCCCGATCGGGCAGGTCCGCCTCGCCATTACCTTCGGAGAATGCAACAACTACTGCACCGAACTCATCGACTTCAACGTCACCTACATCCACCTGCCATACAACGCCATCCTCAGGTATCCAGCCCTAGCCAAGTTCATGGCGGTGACCCATCACGACTACAATGTCCTCAAGATGCCGGGAAGTGGCGGAATCATCACAGTCCCGTGCGAGGAAAGAGACTCGGTGTGCTCCATCGAGTGTGCCTTCCAGGCTGCAGCAATCGACGACCCCGACAGCCAGGGAGAGCGCCCTCCGGAGGCCACCCTCAAGAAGAAGAAACAGTTGCGCCACGCAGGGCCTCAGGCAAGCGGCGCCTCGTCAGGATCGGCGCCCGCGCCTTGGGCGCCTCCCTCCATCGCATAGGAAAGCGCGCCCAGCGCCCCTCTCAGGGAGGGCTCGTGGCTCTCTTCTGGAGGGCCTCGGACTTTGCCAACATCGTGAGGGAGGCGCTTGGGCACCACTTGGAGGCGTGCTTCGCGACACATTTACCTCAGGAGAACACAGGAACTGCAAGACGCAAGGGCCATGCGCGGCGGCCTCCGCTCACCAGGCGCAGCTCCCCATCGAGGCGAGGATATCGTGTTGCGCGTCTGCATCGACGTCCCAGGGCTCAACCGGGCTGCCTCTCAGGAGCTTTTCTGGCCTTCGCGTGTGGGACGCTGCGAGGGCCCACCTCACATCTATGTTCGCATGCCTTTTGGCCTGCCGACTGTGGCGACCGCCTATCAGCGCAACCTATGGAGCATCCTGGCGGCTCAGGAGGCCAGGCACCACGCTGTGCTCATGAAGATGAAGACGGTCCTCAAGGAACCCCCTGGGCCCCGGAGCCTCCCGAGCCTCAAGGCCTCGGCGGCTCATGAGGAGCAGCCCCTTCGCCGCATACCTTCAGCTGCCCCAACCCTCCTTCATCAATAGATCCAGGTGACATTTTCCATGTCCATTCAGCTGGGAGCGCCCACAGGGCTGCATCATTCCCAGGATGCATGGGTCCGTCCCTGTGGCATGTATCTTTCCTTTTATATCTTTAGCTTACCTTGTTCGGGGCGCCCCTCGGGCTGCATCATTCCCAAGCCGCTCGGGCCGGACCTAGTGGCATACATCTTCCCTGCATTTGCCTGAGCTAAGTTGCTTTCCATGCTTAATCTATCTATGACTATCACCTGCTTAATTGTCACCCACCATGGGAGCCGCGCATTGGCCGATTTCTTCAGGACCCTTAGCATTGTCTAACCATCTCGCAGGACCAAGACAGCGAACAAGAACCAAGACCATGCACAATCCGCCTTGAGGTAGGGCCTCGTGAGTCCCGCGCTGGCTCACGATTGTCCAGACACACCTCGTCTAGCCCTGCCGTGCAAGCCACGTGTTAGGGCGGGGCTGTACACGCCCCAGGGGCTCTCCGCAGTAGGGAGTCCCCTCTCACGCGCCAAAAGCAAAATAGCAATCACCACGGCGACCGATGCCATTCCTCGCACTAACTTGTAGGACTCTCTCTCTTCTCTCATGTGATGAGCTTGCGCGTTAAAAGGGGGGATCCTGAGCATCGCGCCTCAGGAGCTCTTACTGGCTCTCCAGCCCTCACCCCCTGGCCTTGACCACGACACGCGACCTAGCATACCAGCGGCTGCTGAGCTCGCTCGAGGGCCGGGACCTGAGGATGCAGAGCACCAAGAAGGACATGGAGGGGAGGGGCAGGTCCGCACAGGCCAGACCTGGCTACACTACATCGACCGACGTGCGAGTCCAGCGCGACTCGAGGAGCCGACCCCAGACAGCCAAGATAAGTTCTCGCTCTGGATCCACCAGTCGCATGTGGCACGAGACCCTTGCTCACTCCCTTCGCTGCCCTACTGTGGCAACGTTTTCTTCCTCTCCCATCCTAAGACAGCTGCTTGCGCGCTAAAGGGGACCTCTTGAGCATCGCGCCTCAGGAGCTCTTACTGGACCTCGGGCTGCTCACCTCCTGGCCTTGACGACGACACTCGGCCAGCGACGGCTGCAGCCTGCCTGGGGACCGGGACATGGGACACCAAGACGCCACAGCATTGGAAATGGGAGGCCGAGCCTCGGTAGGACATGCAGACACAAATCTTCATAATGAGGGCTATATTGACAAAAGGCATTACAGATGCTTTACACGGCCCCACGGGGTCCATTTCTTGATTCCTTGCAGGGAACAAAGGGGAAGGAATTCCTAGGGGTTCTATCTACGCACACGAGATATCGCTGACGCCATCATCAACACTGGGCCACGTGAGGCCGACGCCAATCCCATCCAGATCAACGGTGATGGTGGCTGGACGCCGCCGCCCTGCTCCGGGCTCTGCGGGAGCTCAGGGGCACATAGCTGTCATCGCTCGTCTCTGGAGACTCCATGAGCTCAGGAGATTCGCTGGACCACCAGGAGTCGCCGTTGTCACTGGAGGAGCTGTAGGCAAGACCCGTGGCGGGCCCCGCGCCCGCCGCAGCGTCGTCCTGGCGACCTCCTTCAGGGCAGCACTCCAGGAGGCGGCCTTCCTTGTCGAAGACCTTGATGAACAGCACAGAGGCACCGTCGTACTCAAAGTGGATCACGAGGGCGCCCTCCGCATGGCAGACTCGCGCAATCTCGCCCCAGCCTCGGGTCATGAAGATGTTCCCGGAGGCAACGACTCCAATCTCCGCTCCAGTCGCTGGGGCGTCGCAATCGGCGTGTTGCAGTCAAAGCTCGCGAAGGCCCCTCGACGGCATCTTGGCTGCAAAGAACTGCGGGAGGCGTATCCAGGTGCGCTGGGGCATCACTGCCCACATCATGAACTCGTGTGAAGAGTCTGCACCGTGGACCCCAGGGGCGACGGCGTGCGCCTCCGCGGCACGGCAACCACGGCCCTGGCGCGGGCAGCGCCGCTCACCGGTCCTCCCTCCGAAATCATCGGCGTGAGCGTACAAGGGCAGCGGGTACCCAGGAGGCGGCCTCTCATACCAAGGCCGCAACACCACCAGCCTCACGACAATCTCGCGGCGATGAGACCACCTTTTCTTCGGCGGGAGCAGCTCGGGCTTGTTGAGGGGAACCTTGGCTTTCTCTGCGGCCGAGAACCTCTGGATCGGCGCCATGTCTGCACAAACAAGGAGAGGAGCAAGGAAGGAGAAGAAGTGGGAGAGGCAAAGGAAAGATGGGCGATAGGGGCTCCACCACCCTCCCATTTATACCAGGAGAAGGCCAACCAGCGCCCCGCATGATCACAGGTAATGATGGTTTTCCTTGCATGTTGAAGGGACTTGTCAAGTCAGGCAGTTGCCGAGGGAGCGTGGGGAAGCGGAGACGCCCATCTCCAATCAACTGCCACACGTCGGCCGACGCCGCAGGATATTGGGGTCCGCGGCGCTCCGCACTTGACCTTTGGCTTGCCTCGAAGCCAAGCCCGAGCGTGCCTTGGGCTCGGGGGCTACTGTCAGCGTTCTAGGAACAGGGGTCCCTAGACTTGGCTTCCTGCGGCACACGGCGTGGCTTTGCTAGCAGGCCTGTACGACCCATCTTCATCAACAAGGAATCAAGACCCTCGCGAGAGTCCAAGCCTCGCGAGGCGGACGACGCAAGACCTCCTTAGGAGCGGCCTCCCTAGACCGGCTCCTGAGGAGCGGAGAGTTCAAGGCCAGGTAAACCTCGCGAGGTTCTCGTGACGTGAGCCATGACGATCGAGACCAGGCGGGCGCCAGTGCGTACAGTGTCCTTGTTTCCTCTTTTGTGCTAAGGGGACAAGCGCAGGCGCGGAGTACCGAGGCATCAAGCAAAGGTTTCCATATTGGTGCAATGAGACCAAGACCAGCAGGATGGCAAGATGGAGGTCACCATGGAGCCCAAGGCGACGTCACCACCAGAGTCTTTTGTAGGCGAAGACCACTTATGTTAGGATAAGTTGTACTAGCTATCCCCTTTCAAATTGGCCATTGTTGGCTCCCTTCCCGCCCAATAATTGGGGAGAGGACCAGAGCCTCTATAAATAGGACTAGCCACCACAGTAGAGGGAGGGCGGATCTTGGACCGGATCCTCTCACACACAAATTCACCAAGCACAAGAACACCTCAACCTCAGGAGGTTGTTCTTCCCCTTGTACTTTTCATCCTTAGCCCAAGAGGCAATCCACCACCACCACACTAGAGCAAGGTATTACACCACAACGGTGGCCCGAACCAGTATAAATCTTGTGTCCTTTGTGTTGCGAGTTCTTCGAGTTAGTTCATAAGATCTTAGGTAAGTTAGGACGTGGATTGGCAGGGGGGAATCTTTGCGTGCACCCCAGTGTTCGAACCTTCATGGTATTATCGAAACCCGTGATCCGACAATGTCCTTGGGTGTCCGGACTATGCAACATGGGCCGGAGTAATGGGCTATGAAGATACAAGACAGATGACTTCTTCTCGTGTTCGGATGGGACTCTCCTTTGCGTGGATGGCAAGCTTGGCGTTCGGATATGTAGATTCCTTCCTTTGTAAACCGACTCTGTACAACCCTAGGCCCCTCCGGTGTTTGTATCATATAGGCTAGACATCTAGGGTTTAGCTATTACGATCTCGTGGTAGATCAACTCTTGTAATTTTCATATTCATCAAGATCAATCAAGCAGGAACTAGGGTATTACCTCCATTAAGAGGGCCCGAACCTGGGTAAACATCGTGTACCCCGTCTCCTGTTACCATCGACCTTAGACGCATAGTTCGGGGCCCCTACCCGAGATCCTCCAGTTTTGACACTGACAGCAGGCCTCTCCGCCCACACCACAAACTCCGAGGTCGCGTGGGCCTTGTCGGATAGCGGGTGCGGTGGCCGAACGGCCGCCACATACATCACCCTGTCGCCGCGGCCACCCCGGCCGCGGGAAGGCACACCCCCATGGCTGTCGGAGGTAGCGTCAGCCTTCGAAGGGGTGCGCCCTCGGGGAGCCACCGCCGACATCACAGCTTATTTGCGGGGGAGGGCGCGTCCTCGTTTGGGCAGTGGTGAGCCTGGTCCTTCCTTGGGATCCTTTCCCTTCTCTGTGGTAGAAAACCTCCTCACCGGCGCCATGAATGCTCTGACAAGACGACAGGTTGAAGATGAAGAAGAGGGAGCAAGAGGCAAGAGGAAGAAGATGTACTGGGGGCTCCGCCCCTGCCCCATTTGTATTCCAAGGAAGGCCGACCGCCGGCCTCTCATGTTCAATGCAATGATGGCTTTTCTGCATGCATCAGGCAGTTGCCGAGGCAGCGTGGTGAAGTGGAGACGCCCACATCCCATCAAGCGCCATGTGCCGACTCAGTCCGCAGGAGATAGGGGCCCGCGATGCTTCGCCCTTGCCCGTGGCTTCGCCTCAAAGCCATGTCCGAGCGCGCCTTGGGCCCGTAGGCTACTGTCGTTGTTCTGGGAAATAGGGTACTAGACTTGCCTGCCTGTGGCCCATGGCGTGGCTCCATCTACGGCCTGGTATGGCCCATCTACAACACTGTCAACACAAGACCCTCGCGAGGTGGGCGACATCAAGACCAAAGGAGGGAGCGGCCTCCCTTGGCTGCCTCCTGAGGAGCGGAGATTTCTATGCAGGTGCCCACCACATGAGGTTGTGGTGACGCAAGCCATGAAAACCAAGGTCAGGCAGGCACCAGCGGGTGCAGAATAGTAGGTTTCCTCTTTGCTGCTAAGGAGGCGAGTGCAGGCACGGAGTCCCGAGGAATCAGCCATAGGTTTCCATTCCCTTGCAATGAGACCAAGATCGCTAGGACGGCAGGACGGATGTCATCACCGAGCCCACCGCAGTGTCACGACCAGAAGCTTTGCAGGCGACGACCACCTTTCATCAGGAAAAGATGTACTACTTGTCCCTTTCAAATTGGCAACTGCGGGATCCCTTCCCGCCTTTGTTTTGGAGGAAGAGGACAAAGGCCACTATAAATATAGGTTAGCCACCACCATAGAAAGGAAGCTCTCTCTAGATCAAATCTACACCACACCAGCTCACACCCACACCAGAGCAGACCTCGTGAGTTGTTCTTCCCTTGTACTAGTCCATACTCAGCCCCGCCATGAGGTTAATACATCCCAAAGAAGGAGTAGGGTCTTACACCACAAGGTGGCCCGAACCTGGGTAATTTGTCGTCTCCATCTTCTTCCTTGTTCATCGAGCTAGGCCGCGGGAGTGACGAACTAGTTGGCTGAAGAGGTTGAGTTCTTCGCACACGCCCCAGAGTTCGAACCTTTCTTGGGTCTGCGGAGCCCTGAATCCGACATACACCCAGGGTTGGATCTTCATCTTATTGTCCTTCCATTCACTTGAAGCCTAGTGACCGACATCCAACGAGGGAAACAGGAATAGCTATGTTGGTTTGTCGAGTGGCGGCTAGGTTAGGAGCGAACCAGACTGGAGGCTGGAGATAATGAATGGGGATTGTTCCTACCATTGATCGATATGGGAGGTGCTTTTGTGTCGCGAGCCTGCTATTGGGCCTGCCTTGCACTTATGTTATTGGCCCATCCAAATTGAAACATTTTTCTTCATTTTTTACATTGCCTGCTCATGCGCTGGCATGAACAAAACTAGCATGGGCCAACCTGGACGACTCAAACTATATGTGCACTTTCCATCCACCCAAGTCGGTCGCCAATACCAGCCCCTACGGTGGCGCTGCCCCTTTTTGCATGTACAATTGGGGTAGTGAAAAATATTGCAGTGATGCTTTTGATTACCCACATAATGGTAGAATTGCTTGTTTGTATGAACTAAGTTGGCAAATAATGAGAAGGCTGCCAGTCTTTTCATCCTATTGTTGATTGCTTAGATCTCGATATGCCAAATGTAATCACATGAAATATACAGTAAAAGCCAGTGTGATATGTGTTTCTACAACTAGTATGACAACCCATCCTCATATAACATATCAAGGATGCACCATCTTATCAGATTAACCATTCAATTTGCCAATTGAGTGTGGGAAGAAAGAAATATTGGGACTGTGTATACAAGCAATTGATTCCATGGACTCCTTCGTAGAACCTTGTAAGCGAAAAAGACATTGCAGTGTGCATGTACAAAGAGCTAGCATAAGTTCAGTTACCTGCTTCTCGGCAATTTAGTTAGCCACTGATTGCAAAATTGTTTAATTACCTTGCTTTGGCTTAACTTAGTTTGCTACTGATTACATAATGCCATAGCATGTTCATCCTATTATAGACTACACCTATCTATGTGTTTGATACTTACTGTTTATAGATTTTCCTGTTTTCCTGAACTTAAATAACTACTTAAGCATATAGATAGCTAGTCATATCTACTTCTAGGGTGCAGCAAATTTCATGTGTAATTCATCTTCTGATACCCTGTTTGTTTAAATGGTTTGCTGTCATGACTTGTAGCACTAGTAATGTATGCATGTTCATCGACAAACAACTATCAACTTTATATGGGGGACAACATCTGTTTAGCTTATATATGGGTCAGAATCATTTTTCTTACATCAAAGAAATTTACAGATGTATGTGTTGGTGGTAAACAGTACCGACTTGTTAATTTAATACGTTGCCAAGAACTTGTTCGTTTTACTAGTTCATGTGTAGTTAAATACATTGCCAAAACTTGTTACTTTTAATATTTTGATGTTAGTTTCTTATGGCTATTGCAACACTTTAGTTAGGATTGCTAACACTAAAGTTTGCAGAATCAAACTGAAACTCCAATGGAATAACATGCATGTTTCGAAAAACTTGTTTACCAAGTTTGCTGTTGTAACTTCTTGCTATAATCATGTTACCAACTTCAACTTTTCAGGATGCAATTGGAAGTCCAACTACACAATAGGTACATTTTAAAAAAATTACTTGTGTAACAGGTTTGCTGTTGTAACTTGTTGCTCAAATCAACTTACTAACTACTCAACTTTTCAGGATCCAAGAGAAACTATAATGCCCCAACAGGTACCATTTGAAAAACTTGTTTGTTTAACTGCTTTCACTACAAAAAAAGACACATCTGTGACATTTTGGCCTGAAAGATTTTTGTGCCATGCCTATGACACTTCTATGATGATAATTGTGACAAAAAACACGTATCATCATAGATGTGGTGGGCTCCTACTTCTACGACAAAAAATCATGATAGAAAATGGGCTTTCTTCTTGGGTGGCCAGGGATGCACGTTCATGACATTCTTTGGGCCATCCATGGCATAAAAAATCATGGTAGAAGTGAGGGCGAGGAAATTTTCTCGGAGTTCCCGGTCACGGTTGGTGGTCGGGGCCGAGTGATGCAGTGTGGTTTGTGTGTTTCTCTCGTAGGGGCGCATGTGTGTGAGGCATTCTCTAACTTAACCCGAGCCTGATGGAGAGGTGTTCTCTTACTGAACCCAAGCGATCGGTCTTGCCCTCACACCACGTCTAGCCACTAAAGCCGATCGATCATTTTCTTCCTAACTTAACATGAGCGATTCCTTCGCTGCCTAACTGAACCTGATTGATCCTTCTCGCAGCTTTCTAAATCCGAAGGCACTCGTACATGCGAGACATAGCCAGTTGGGTTGTCTCCCGATGAACAATGCCCGTTGCTGCCTTGCGCGCGATACATGTAGACACAAGTCGAGATGCATTGATCAATTGAGCTGGTTGGTTGGTTGTGCATGAACATTTCCCAGAGGGGTTTGGATGATCAGGACCCCGAGCAGGCCGCCACAGTCCAGCCGGTTGGGCGTGGATGAATAGGACCCCATGGTGGGCTGGAAGAAAAGTAGCCGGTGGAGGCTGGAGGAGGTCGACGGTGCAAGAACAGTAGCCCATGGAGGCTGGAGCGAGGTAGTAGACGGTGATGAGCAGTATCCCCGAGAGTCCCGTTTTGCAGTATGCCACACCCCTCCCGATGAACAAGAGCCTGTTTCGACCGTAGGAGCTCAAAGAGTTGTCCGTTTCCTACGTTTTGTCTTACGCCACAGCCCTCCCGATCAAGAGGACCTCGTTTCGACCGTAGGAGGTCGAAGATAACTCTGTTTCATCCATTTTGGTGTACGCCAGACCCCGAGCCAATGAACAGGACCCTGTTTCGACCATAGACGGTCAAACAGAATGTTGTTACCTCTATTTTGCGGTTCGCTAGACCCCTCCCAATGAGCAGGACCTCTTTCGGTTGTTCCGTCCAAGCTGGTTGGCTCCCGATTGATGAACAGGACAAGTTCCGATCCAGTCGGTTGCCTCCCAATGACCACAACACTGTTTCTCCATTCTGACCTAATCGGTTGGCTGCCAATGAACATGACGCACTTGTTGTATGCGTTCGAGACCCTACCCGTACGTATGTACATGACCATATTTTTTGCCGTGTGGCTGTAGGGACTACCTTAAATGCTACGTCGGGAGCTCTACTATGACATGTGCCGCTACTTACTAGGCCATGGTTCATCTTTGCAGAGAGACTGATCAACCATTATATATGTACATGTTCGCGACCAGAGAGATAACAACACGTACGGGTTTACCGGGTGGGTCCCAGCTGTCAGGGAGGATAAGGAGGCACTCCCTTGCCTATGAAGATATATGTGGTGGATCCCGGCTGTCAAGGAGAGGAATCATTTTTTTGCGCATAATAAGGAGGCACTTCCTTGCATGTGAAGATGTACTGGTGGGTCCAGCTGTCAGCCTCACCATGCATAGTCGTCTTCAGATGGTTGTCATTCATTGGCAACGTTGACCACGATGCGCCGAGAGCACCAAGGTGATGGACGACGGCAAGGACTGCGAACGGAACAACGCAGAGTCGAGGAAGATGAGGCAGTGGATGCCTACATGGTGGGGAGTATGAAGGTTCACTGGTTCTGCTGCGGTGTGAGGGTGTCGTCGCTGGAGAATAACACGGGGTGTGGGTGAGTAGAGGTAAGGTCTGGCCGGCTGTGGGATTAGGGTGGGTGTATGATCCAAAGTATGTCTAGATGGGGTGATTAGACTACTTGATCAAATAAAAATCTAGCCTTTTCTGAATTTTATGTCTTGGCAGATTTTAGCAACTTAACACAAGTCAAGCAATCAACCTACACATGCATTTCTAAGAGTATAGCAGCGGAATGAAAATGATTGCATATGAAGGTAAAGGGGAGGAGTTTGGAGGGAGCAAATAGAATGTAGGCATGGAGATTCTTGGGGTGGTTCCGATAGGTGGTGCTATCGTACATCCAAGTTTATGGAGACTTCAACCCACGAAGGGTTATGGTTGCGTGAGTCCACAGATGGCTCGACCCACGAAGGTTCCATGAAGAAGCAACCTTGTCTATCCCACCATGGCCATCACCCACGAAGGACTTGCCTCACTTGAGTAGATCTTCACGAAGTAGGCGATCTCCTTGCCCTTACAAACTCCTTGGTTGAACTCCACAATCTTGACGGAGGCTCCCAAGTGACACCTAACCAATCTAGGAGACACCACTCTCCAAAAGGTAATAGACGGTGTGTTGATGATCAACTCCTTGCTCTTGTGCTTCAAATGATAGTCTCCCCAACACTCAACTCTCTCTCACAAATTTGGATATGGTGGAAAGATGGTTTGAGTGGAAAGCAACTTGGGGAAGGCTAGAGATCCAGATTCTTGTGGTTGGATTGGAATGTCTTGGTCTCAACACATGAGTAGG
Source organism: Triticum urartu (assembly GCF_003073215.2). Lineage (NCBI taxonomy): Eukaryota > Viridiplantae > Streptophyta > Magnoliopsida > Poales > Poaceae > Triticum > Triticum urartu. The sequence goes on from NW_024115440.1 coordinate 25,974, forward strand.
TGGTTCTCTCTAAGAAAATGAATGTTGGGAGTGTAGGCACATTCTGATGGCTCTCTCTCAAATGGAGAGGAAGGTGGAGGGGTATATATAGCCTCCACAAAAAATCTAACAGTTACACACAATTTACCAAACTCGGTGGGACCGAATAGTGAAACTCGGTGACACCGACCTGGTTCAAAATGTGAACGTTAGGCTTTTCGGTGGGATCGGCAATACCAACTCGTTGAAACCAATGCGTTAGGTTTAGGGAGAAACCTCATCTCAGTGAGACTGATCACATGAACTTGGAGAGACCGAATTCAGTAATAAGCAAACCGCGACTTGGCCAGGCAACCTCTGTGGGACCGATCGCTCATTTCGGTGAGACCGAAACGTTATGAAAAGGAAATAGAGAGTTTGGATTTCCAACTCATTTGGACCAATCGCTCATTTGGGTTAGACCGAAACGTTACAAAGGGACACAGAGAGTTTTCAATCCCATCTCAGTGAGACCGAGATCCCTATCGGTAAGACCGAACTAATTAAGGTTTTGGCAATGGCTATGTCAAGTGAAATCGGTGGCGCCGGATAGATCAAATCGGTGGGGTCGAGTTTGACTTCAGGTTTAGGACATATGTTGAAATGAGAAACTGGTTGAGGGCTTTTGGAGCATATCACTAAGAATTTTGAGCAAGAAAGCCATTAAGCAACACCTCATCCCCTTTTAATAGAAATTGGCTTTTCCTATGGACTCAATGTGATCTTGGATCACTAAAATGAAAAAGTGGAGTCTTGAGATTTTGCCAATATGTGTCCTAAGCATTTGAGGGGTCCACATCTCTAGTCCATGCCATACCAATCATTGAACTTTCTGAAACATTAATCTTGAATGGATATTAGTTCAATGAGCTGTATGTTGTTATCAATTACCAAAACCACCCAGAGATTAGTTGCAATTTAAATCTCCCGCTTTTTGGTAATTGATGACAACATATAGATCAAATCTTCGACAAATAATAATAAGAATGAAATACATTGTCGCTTTGAGAAGTATGTGATAAGCAAGAGCTCCCCCTAAATTTGTGCATTTTTTAAAATTTGCTTTTGAATGCAAATGCACAATCGATTAGGATCATGGGTTATTCTTCCATGTCACATACATCTTGGTGGAGTGCTCAAAATGATAGAACATGCATAACATGCATTCATCACCAAGACAAGATGTGAATGATCATACATAATATATAAGATAGCATCATTCAAGCACAAACATTAAAGTATGATATGATCAAGCACATGACCATACAAGTATCTCTCTCACACACAAGTAGAGTATCAACCAAACAACCAAGCAAATAAAGTAGCAAGAGAGGCAAAAGAAGCAAAACACACTCTCTCTCGAAGCCTATGATCTATACACTTTCTCCTCCTTTGGCAACAAGTTACCAAAAAGCTTGAAAATGCAACGCCGTGCAGCTCTACTTCCACCATGACGAGAAGGTTTCCAACAACATCGTGGAGTACGAAGGTTTGATTGCAGGCCTCAAGGCCGTGGCCGCCATAGGCGTGAAGCGCCTCACCATCAAGGGCGACTCCGGCTCCTTATCAACTTCTCCACAAGGTGTATGAACCAAAGGACGAGCACATGGAGGCATACCTGGCAGAGGTACGCAAAATGGAGAAGCAATTCTTGGGCCTGGAGTTGCAGCACGTCCCTCGTGGCACGAATAAGGAAGCTGATGATATCGCCAAGAGAACGTCCAGACGCCAGCCACAGGAGCCCGGCGTCTTCGAGGAGCGACTCTTCAAGCCTTAGGCAGCCTCCTTGGCTGCGGAACCAGCACCGCCTCAGGAGAAGCTCCCACCACCACCAACTTCGGGAGCCCCCGACTGCGGTCCGACCTCAGGAGCACGATTGCTCCTCGTGCTCGAACCTTAGGAGGGGAGCTGGACCGAGGAATTCAAGGCGTACCTATTGAGGGGAACCTTTCCGGAGAAGGAGGATGACGTAGAGCATGTGGCCCGGCAGGCCACAGCCTACTACATTCAGGACGGTGAGCTATACCGAAAATGACCGGACTATGTTTCCTTGCGATGCATTTCCAGGTAGCAGGGGTGCGAGCTACTAGTCGACATACATGGTGGGGACTGTGGGCCTCACTCATCATCATGCACCTTGGTGGGCAAGGTGTTCCGCAGTGGATTCTACTGGCCCACGAGACTCAACGATGCAACCGAGCTGGTGAGATCCTGTGAAGCCCGCCAGTTCCATGCCAAGAATATCCACCAGCCTACTCAGGGCCTCCACACTATCCTGCTCTCGTGGCCGTTCGCGGTCTGGGGGCTGACATCTTGGGACCATTCCCTCGAGCGCCCGGGGGCTACCGCTACCTCTACGTCTCCATCAACAAGTTCACCAAGCGTGTGAGGTGGAAGCCATCCACACCATCCTAGCCGGCTCGACAGTCAAGTTCATCAAGGGTCTCGTGAGACGGTTTGGGGTCCCTAATCGCATCATCACTGACAATGGCTCGCAGTACACTAGAAACCTTTTCAAAATGTATTGTGCTAACCCTGGAACGCAGATATGCTATGCCTTAGTTGCACACCCCAGGAGCAACGGCCAGGCCGAGCGCGCCAACTGGGAGTTCCTAAGAGGCCTCAAGGCAAGAACCTTCAAGAAGAAGCTAAAAGCCTGTGGTAGGGGCTAGCTGGATGAGCTCCAGTCCATGTTGTGGTCCATCCGCATCACCACCACCAAGCCTACTGGCGAAACTCCATTCTTCATCATCTACGGAGCTGAAGTGGTTCTCCCACACGAGGTAAGGCATCGCTCCGCATGGGTCTTGGCATTTGACGAGGCATGTTAGGATGCCACGCGAGGGATGGATCTCATGCTGGGGGAGGAATGCCACCATCCAGCCTCGCTCTGAGCGACAAGGTACCAGCAGGTGCTGCGGTGGTACCACTGCCGCAGCGTCCGCTCTAGGACGCTCGAGGTGGGCGATCTCATCCTACGGCGGATGCTCTCCAGGGGAGGGCTGCATAAGCTTTCACCCATGTGGGAGGGCCCATTTAGGGTCCCCGTGTCTCCAGGCCAGGTGCGCACAGGACGGTATCCCCATCCAGAACACCTGGAACGTCCAGCACCTCCGGAAGTTCTACCCATGAAGCAAGACCTAGTGCCTGTGAAGGTATCCTCTCATGACACTCTCACGTAATAATGACTGGGGTTGTACATGCCCAGAAGTGTCCAGAGTGACGCACTCCGGCATCGGGGGCTCCCTCCCATGTCCTAGTGGCGGCACTTAGCTCCGCGCTGGTGAGAAGACTAGACTAGGTGCCGGACGCGGCTATTCATTTGCTTTCTGTAGCTGGTTTGCAACCTTTTAATGACATTCGGAGTTCCCATGCTTTTATGTGCCTGACTAACTTCCCCCCTTGGTTTTCTCTTTTGTGTTTTTGTCCTGGTTCGGGAGGAGCGGCAGTTGCCCGTCGCTCCTTCTCACGCGTCTCGCGCGCGGGGGTTGGGCAGGTGTGTGTGCGACGGGCTCGCCCCGCGTAGCGAACACACTTCGCCGTAGCCCCGCTCCCTCAGAGCTCTGAATTTTTTCTTTTCTCGTGAGACGCCCTCGGGCAAGCTCGTGATCGATGCACCCCCTTGATATCCACGCCCCCTGGGTACCATGGTGTTGGGCGCTAAGCCAGGACAGGCTCACGCCTAAGGGCTCGTGCAAAGAAGGATGAGGCACCTGACAGAGTTTCTAATGACTCCGCAGCTTCGTGATACCCCCCGAGGTTGGGGACGCCCAAGCCAATAGCAAGAAGGGCCTCCCCAAGTAGTAGAACGCGTGCTCTCGCGAGGAGGAGAACTACCGCAAGCATATCAAGCTAAGTATCCTACCATACCTATTTGGAGACTGAGCACCGCAGCATAACATCAGAGCAATAAGCATGACATAGTAGCATAAATACCATAGTTCATTACACGCCCCCGCAAGGCCCCATGCTTGTTTTTAATTGCAGGACAAAAGAAAAGGATAAACAGAAGTGGGACGCACAGCCGCAGCAGCTCACAACGGATGGCTACTAGGGCCCCCAGACTTAGCCGTAGCCTTCCTCGCGGCCCAACCTAGTAGCATCACCACTGAAGCACAAGCCGGGCGTTGTGCAAGGAATCACCATAGGGTTGCCAAAATATAAGTCACCAATGTGTAGCATCTCTCTTTCCGAAGCCCTCCGCTCTCGTAAACTCGCTCCAGCAATGCTGCTTTCCTTTTCGGCCTCTAAGAAGCTGCTTGCGCACCAACGGGGACCTCCTGAGCATCGCGTCTCGGGAGCTCTTACCAGACCTCGGGCCTCTCACCTCCTGGCCTTGACCACGGCATCGTGACCTGGCATACCAGCGATGACTTGAGCCCGCCTCGGGACTGGGACCTGACAGCGTAGAGTGCTAAAGCTACCAGAAGAACGAAAAGGGAGAGTAATTCTTGAGCGAGACATGCAGCCACAATCTCATGTCAAGAGTAATGAGCGATGGTACAAAAGCATTACAGGTTCTTTACATGCCCCCTCGGGGATCACTTTGATTCCTCAGAGGGAACAAGAGAAGAACGTCCTCAAGAGGCCCCGACTACGGGCACAACCGCCGACGCCATCATCAACAGTGAGCCACATGAGGCTGACACCAACCCCATCCAGATCACCATCGCCGCCGGGCGGGGGTCGTCGCGGCACTCTGGGAACGACGGGAGCTCGGGGGCACGTAGCTGTCACTGCTCGACTACGGAGATTCGCTAGGCTCGGGGAGTCGCTAGACTCCCAGGAGTCATCCCTGCTGCTGGAGGGGCCATCGACAAGACCCACGGCAGGCACTGCAGCCGTCCCCTCGCCCTGCTGATGGTCTCTTTCGGGGCAACACTCCAAGCGACGGCCTACCTTGTCTAAGACCTTGAAGAACAAGGTGGATACGCCATTGTACTCGAAGTGCATGGCTAGGGCCCCCTCCATGCGGCAGGCATGAGCGAACTTGCCCCATCCCCGCATCATGAAGATCTTGCTGGGGAGACGACCTCAACCTCCGCTCCTATGGCTAAACTGCAGCACCCGGCATGGTGCAGCCCCAGCTCAAGCGGCCCCCTCAGCGGCATCTCTTTGGTGAAGAACTGCAGGAAGCGGATCCACGTGCGCGGAGGCATCGCCTCCCACAACATGAACTCAAGCGAGGAGGCCTTGGCATGGGACGGACGGCCGTGCGGCCCCATCTTGGTCCCCGCGACCACAACTCATACGGCGTGGGACGCTGTCACCTTCTCCTAACCCTGGCGCTCGAGCATAAATAGGAAGTCAAAAGCCAGGGGGCAGCCGCTCGTACAAAGGCCGCATCACCTCTTGCCTTGCCTCCGGCGTCGTGAGGGCGCCGGTACCTCTTCTTCGGCGGAAGCAGCTCGGGCTCCACAAGGGGAGTCTTCCCCTTTCCTCCACGGAAAACCTCTGGATAGGCGGCATGGAAGTTTTGACAAGTTAGCAAGATGGAGGGACCAATAGGAGGAATAAGCACGGACTGCGAGAAGGAAGAGATGAGCGAGGGGGGCTCCACCCCTTCCCTCATTTATAGCCAGGAGGAGGCCAACCGCCGGTCACCATGATCGCACGTAATGATGATTTTCCTCTATATGTAGAGGAGTCTCGTCAAGTTGTATAGTTACGAAGGTAGTGTGGGGAAGCAGAGGCCCCCACGTCCCATCAATCTCCATGCGTCAACCGAGGCCGCGGGCAGTTGGCGCCCGCGGAGCTCCGCACTTGGGCCCGAGGGCTATTGTCGGCGTTCTCTGATCGGGGGTGCCCAGACTTGCCTGCTTGCGACCCGTGGCGTGGCTCCATCCGTGGCCTGGTACAGCCTAGTACCAGCGACAACAAGACCCTCGCGAGGGGCCAAGCCTGATATGTCTCAAAGATATCTATAATTTTTTATTGTTCCATGCTATTATATTATCTATTTTAGATGTTTAATGGGCTTTAATATGCTCTTTTATATTATTTTTGGGACTAACCTATAAACCGGTGGCCCAGTGCCAGTTTGTATTTCTTTGCCTATTTTAGAGTATCGCAGAAAAGGAATACCAAACGGAATGAAACCTTCGCGATGATCTTTCTTGGACCGAAAGCAAAGCAGGAGACTTGGAGTGGAAGTCTGGAACTCCGTGAGGCGGCCACGAGGCTGGAGGGCGCGCCCCCACCCTCGTGGGTCCCATGTAGCTCCACCGCCATACTTCTTTCGCATATATATACACTTATACCCTAGATCGATTGCCGAGAGCCATGAAACCACTTTTCCACCGTTGCAACGTTCTGTACCCGTGAGATCCCATCTTGGGGCCTCTTCTGGCAATCTGCCGGAGGGGGAATCGATCACGGAGGCTTCTACATCAACACCATAGCCTCTTTGATGAAGTGTGAGTAGTTTACCACATACCTTCGAGTCCATAGTTATTAGCTAGATGGCTTCTCCTCTCTCTTTGATTCTCAATACAAAGTTCTCCTCAATGTTCTTGGAGATCTATTCGATGTAATACTCTTTTACGGTGTGTTTGCGGAGATCCGATGAATTGTGGGTTTATGAACAAGATTATCTATGTATATTATTTGGTTCTTCTCTGAATTCTTATATGCATGATTTGATATCTTTGCAAGTCTCTTTGAATTATCGGTTTAGTTGGGTTTACTAGATTGATGTTTCTTGCAATCGGAGAAGTGCTTAGCTTTGGGTTCAATCTTGCGGTGTCCTTTCCCAGTGACAATAGGGGCAGCAAGGCACGTATTGTATTATTGCCACCAAGGATAAAAAGATGGGCTTTATATCATATTTCTTGAGTTTATTCCTCTACATCATGTCATCTTGCTTAATGCGTTACCGTGTTCTTATGAACTTAATACTCTAGATGTATGCTGGATAGCGGTCGATGTGTGGAGTAAGAGTAGTAGATGCAAAATCGTTTCGATCTACTTGACACGCATGTGATGCCCATATTCATAATCATTTCCTAGATATTCTCATAACCATGCACTTTTCTATCAATTGCTCGGTAGTAATTTTTTCACCCACCGTAATACGTGCTACCTTGGGAGAAGCCACTAGTGAAACCTATGGCCCCGGGGTCTCTTTCTTATTATATTGCATCTATTTTATTTACATCGCATCTCGTTTACTATTTTGCAATATTTACTTTCCAATCTATACAACTAAAATACCAAAAATATTTATCTTACTATCTTTATTAGTGCTCACTTTTGCGAGTGACCGTGAAGTGATTGACAACCCCTTTATCGCGTTGCTTGCAAGGTTCTTCATTGTTTGTGCAGGTACTAGGTGACTTGCGTGTTGTCTCCTATTGGATTGATTCCTTGGTTCTCAGAACTGAGGGAAATACTTACGCTACTTTGTTGCATCACCCTTTCCTCTTCAAGGGAAAAACAATGCATGCTCAATAGGTAGCAAGAAGGATTTCTGGTGCCGTTGCCTGGGAGATCTATGCCAAGTCAAGACTGTAACGCCCCGAGATCGTTGTGCGAGGTGTCTTCCAGTTATTCACCGTCTTTGCAATGTCGTTTGCTTGCGTGTTGCATCTTGCCATGTCATCATGTGCATTGCATCGTCCTGTTTTTCAAAACTTGCATCCGTCCGGGTCTCCCCGTTCCTTTCGTTGTTAGTTATGAGCCCAGACACAGTTGCACGCACCAGCGACACATCTGAAATAGTATTTTATAAGTGGATGGAAAATGTTTTTGGAATGGGTTGAAAGTTGGCATGTGGTGTTGTTATAGTGTAGATAGGCCGCCTGCCAAGTTTCATCGCATTCGGAGTCTGTTTGATGTCCCAACGGATAACTATAGCGACAATATAGTCGGTCAAATCGTGAGACGTTTTCGGTCTCCGAAAACTTTTGCCGGGCTTTCCCTCTCTTTCCTCCATAGACCGTCTACACAGTCCACTACCTACCACCACTCCTAACCTACCCTCTCCCGTCAGCCCGCGGCCCTCCTCGCGAGCGTGTCCGAAAGCTGTCCCGGACCGGACTCGGGCAGTCATCACCGTTGGATTCGGATCATCCCCAAACACCCCGAAAACATCTGCTATTATTTGTTTGGTCTCCCAAAGCATTTTATTCTTGATAGTGCGATTACGATCGGAGGGATGATATAGTCTTACCCAATTCATACCTGCTATATATAGCAGATGTACTCCTAACCCTAAATTTTAGGGACAATGTCCCATCCATCAAATCCTCCACCGCTGCCACCACTGTATTTCTCCTACCTTGGAATCCCCTTCGCACCAACCAGCCACCACCAAAAACATCTGAATCCATCGATCCCCACCGACGCCCGCGCCCGCAACCAGGCACCCGAGGCCGAGCCTCCTGCCTCGTCCGTGCAACCCCCGCCGGCGACCACCAGGACCCCGTCGCCCTCTCCTTCACTTTCTTCTCCCTGCCTCCCTTTTTCTTACTTCCTTCTCCTCCCGTTTGCCTCTCTCTCACGATCTCCTGCTCTCTCCCTGCTTTCTCTCACAGGACGGTGCGCCAGCACCTTGGAACTGGAAGTCCGTCACCGGTCAGGTTCCTCGCCGTCATCCGCGACCTCCGCCCCGTATCAGCTGGCGTCATCCCGTACTCGTTGACCGCGTCACCCTACCTCTGCATCACGTCACCAGGAGGAGGACAAGCGCTAACATCGCCGTCTCGATCAGCTGCCTCCTTCACCCGCGCGTCGCTAACGACCAGTGCAGGCCGCCTCCGCTCCTCCTCACCTCGTCCGTGTCGCAGGGATCGCTTCAAGTCCCCCACCGTCGTCCTCTTCTCAGGAACGAGCTCCACCCCTGCGTCCTCTGCTGCCTCCTCGAACGAGCGCCGCCATGCGTTGATTGTGCGCCTCCCGCCTCCCGCACGCAGCAGGCGGACCTCCGCATCCGGCCGCGACACCGGCTTCCCTTGCCTCGCCGTCGTCAAGTTCCACCACTTGAACCCTCACCGCATCGTGGATTGATTTGCTTCGACAACCTCGGTGCCTCCGGCTGTAGATCAAGCCACTGCCTTGCGCCTCAACTTCCTCCTGCCGGAGCCCCGAGTCCACCTCTGCCCTGCGCCAAGTCCCAGCTTCCTCTACATCTCTACGTCGCTGCTTGCCTACGCCTCCTCTCCATCGATACGCTCTGCCTCGTGCATGCGCCAGCGTTGACCGAGACGGCCAGATGCGTGGGCCGCCTCACGCGCATTTGGCTCAACGCCAGCTCGCGTCTGGGCCACCTCCTTTCACCGTTGACCGCGGCCTCCCGAACTCCTGGGCTGAGCCCATGGTGAGGCCAGCTCTAGCGCCTCCTATTTTTTTCCACTGTTGGGCCAGGCGATTTTATCAATATTTTAGAGACTAACCGTTCTACAGAAAACCCCCTGTTGTTCATGCATATCATATCTCTCATACTATGCATCATATGTAAAAAAATTAAATAAGAAAAATTCTTAGAATTTCATGTACTCTCACAATATGCTACTTTCATCCATGTGAAACATGCTTAAAATGTTGTTTGCTTAAATTTGCCATATTGCCATGCTAAAATGTTTTCTTTCATAACTTAATAACCGTAGCTCCAAATTTAATTAACTTTATATGTAAATGGGGTAGAAAAATGCCAAGTTTAACATGGTGGCTTTACTTTGCATGCTTAATGACTCTAAAATTGTGTATAGGGAAGAACAGTACCAACTCTGGAATTTGCATGTGGGGGTTTACCGGAATCGTTGTTTGATGTTTCCGCCCTCATTTAAATTACCTAAAATGTGTAGTTTACTTAGGCTTCACCTCTTTCCATGTTTAACAACATTTAATATTGTTGGGTACATAAGCGAGACAAAACTAAGCAATTGAATGTGGTGTTTCGTCAATATGCAACTCGTTGCATATTGTGCTCCAGTTAATTTGTAGTTTTCTTTGTGCACCTTGCCATGCCACGTTTCATTAAATCGGACATGCATCATACTTGGTTGTGCATCATGCCATGTTTATGTGATGGTTGTTTACTATGTTGCTTGCTTCTTTCCGGGTTGCTTCTCTCATTAGCTTCGGTTTCGTTTTGGAAATGTGATGATTCGTTCGACTATGTTGGGTCTTCTACTTCTTCGACTCGTTCTTCTTCCTTGCGGGATCTCAGGAAAGATGATCATACCCTCGAAATCACTTCTATCTTTGCTTGCTACTTGTTCGTTCTATCGCTATGTCGCGCTACCTACCACTTGTTATATCATGCCTACCATATTGCCATGTCAAGCCTCTAACCCTCCTTCCTAGCAAACCGTTGTTTGGCTAAGTTACCGCTTTTGCTCAGCCCCTCTTGTAGCGTTGTTAGTTGCAGGTGAAGCTGAAGTTTGTTCCATGTTGGAACATGGATATGTTGGTATATCACAATATGTTGGGATATCACAATATCTCTTATTTAATTAATGCATCTATATACTTGGTAAAGGGTGGAAGGATCAGCCTTATGCCTGGTGTTTTGTTCCACTCTTACCGCCCTAGTTTCCATCATATCGGTCATATGTTCCTTGATTTTGTGTTCCTTACGCAGTTGGGGACTTATGTGCCCCCTTGAGAGTTCGCTTTGAATAAAACTCCTCCAGCAAGGCCCAACCTTGGTTTTACATTTGCCTAACAACCTATACCGTTCCCTTGGGAGTAATAAACCCGAGGGTCATCTTTATTTTAACCCCCCCGGGCCAGTACTTCTCTAAGTGTTGGTCCGAACTGGGCGATGTCCGGCGCCCCCTAGGCAACCATGGTCTATGCCAACCCGATGTCTTGCCCATCCGGTGTGCCCTGAGAACGAGATATGTGCTGCCCCTATCGGGATTTGTTGGCACATTCAGGCGACTTTGCTGGTCTTGTTTTACCATTGTCAAAATGTCTTGTAACTGGGTTTCCGAGACTGATCGGGTCTTCCTGGGAGAAGGAATATCCCTCGTTGACCATGAGAGCTTGTGATGGGCTAAGTTGGGACACCCCTTCAGGATATAAACTTTCGAGAGTCGTGCCCGCGGTTATGTGGTAGATAGGAATTTGTTAATATCCGGTTGTAGAGAACTTGACACTTAACTTAATTAAAATGAATCAACCGCGTGTGTAGCCGTGATGGTCTCTTTTCGGCGGAGTCCGGGAAGTAAACACGGTCTTGTATTATGCTTGAACGTAAGTAATTTCAGGATCACTTCTAGCTTCTCGACCATTGCGTTGCTTCTCTTCTCGCTCTTATTTGCGTATGTTAGCCACCATATGTGCTTAGTGCTGCAGCTCCACCTCACTACCTTCTCCTACCCAAAAGCTTAAATAGTCTTGATCTCGCGGGTGTGAGATTGCTGAGTCCTCGTGACTCACGGATACTTCCTAACAGTTGCTGGTGATGAGGATACTAGTGCAGGTGATGCTAGCAAACTCAAGTGGGAGTTCGATGAGGATCTGGATCATTACTACGTTTCGTTTCCTGATGATCAGTAGTGGAGCCCAGTTGGGATGATCGGGGATATAGCATTTGGGGTGTATCTTCCTTTTTTATTCGGATTTGACCGTAGTCAGTCTTTGAGTGTATTTGGATGATGTATGAATTATTTATGTATTGTGTGAAGTGGCGATTGTAAGCCAACTCTTTATCCCTTTCTTATTCAGTTCATGGGATTGTGTGAAGATTACCCCTCTTACGACAAAACTACCATGCGGCTATGCTTCTAAGTCATGCCCAGACACGTGGGAGATATAGCCGCATTGTGGGTGTTACACAGACATACCAAGTACACATCATAAACTCTTCTCCCTCACATTATATTATTTGCCATTCGCCTCTCGTTTCCCTCTCCCCCACTTCTAAAACTATTTTCGAAAACCACTGCCTTTTCTTCGCCCCTCTTTCGTTCGTCTCTTTTTGCTTGCCTCTTGTGTGTTCATTCTTAGTGCGGTTTGTTGCCATCATGTCTGAAACTAGGGAGGTTATCATTAAAAAAGATAGTAGTAATGATAGGGGAAACTTTGATGCTTTTGATAATCCTCATGAAGAACAGTACCAACTCTGGAATTTGCATGCGGAGGTTTACCGGAATCGTTGTTTGATGTTTCCGCCCTCATTTAAATTACCTAAAATGTGTAGTTTACTTAGGCTTCACCTCTTGCCATGTTTAACAACATTTAATATTGTTGGGTACATAAGCGAGACAAAACTAAGCAATTGAATGTGGTGTTTCGTCAATATGTAACTCGTTGCATATTGTGCTCCAGTTAATTTGTAGTTTTCTTTGTGCACCTTGCCATGCCACGTTTCATTAAATCGGACATGCATCATACTTGGTTGTGCATCATGCCATGTTTATGTGATGGTTGTTTACTATGTTGCTTGCTTCTTTCCGGGTTTCTTCTCTCATTAGCTTCGGTTTCGTTTTGGAGTTGTGAGGATTCGTTCGACTATGTTGGGTCTTCTACTTCTTCGACTCGTTCTTCTTCCTTGCGGGATCTCAGGAAAGATGATCATACCCTCAAAATCACTTCTATCTTTGCTTGCTACTTGTTCGTTCTATCGCTATGTCGCGCTACCTACCACTTGTTATATCATGCCGACCATATTGCCATGTCAAGCCTCTAACCCTCCTTCCTAGCAAACCGTTGTTTGGCTAAGTTACCGCTTTTGCTCAGCCCCTCTTGTAGCGTTGTTAGTTGCAGGTGAAGCTGAAGTTTGTTCCATGTTGGAACATGGATATGTTGGTATATCACAATATGTTGGGATATCACAATATCTCTTATTTAATTAATGCATCTATATACTTGGTAAAGGGTGGAAGGATCAGCCTTATGCCTGGTGTTTTGTTCCACTCTTACCGCCCTAGTTTCCATCATATCGGTGCTATGTTCGTTGATTTTGTGTTCCTTACGCGGTTGGGGACTTATGTGCCCCCTAGAGAGTTCGCTTTGAATAAAACTCCTCCAGCAAGGCCCAACCTTGGTTTTACATTTGCCTAACAACCTATACCTTTCCCTTGGGAGTAATTAACCCGAGGGTCATCTTTATTTTAACCCCCCCGGGCCAGTACTTCTCTAAGTGTTGGTCCGAACTGGGCGATGTCCGGCGCCCCCTAGGAAACCAGGGTCTATGCCAACCCGATGTCTTGCCCATCCGGTGTGCCCTGAGAACGAGATATGTGCTGCTCCTATCGGGATTTGTTGGCACATTCAGGCGACTTTGCTGGTCTTGTTTTACCATTATCAAAATGTCTTGTAACTGGGTTTCCGAGACTGATCGGGTCTTCCTGGGAGAAGGAATATCCCTCGTTGACCATGAGAGCTTGTGATGGGCTAAGTTGGGACACCCCTGCAGGCTATAAACTTTCGAGAGTCGTGCCCGCGGTTATGTGGTAGATAGGAATTTTTTAATATCAGGTTGTAGAGCACTTGACACTTAACTTAATTAAAATGAATCAACCGCGTGTGTAGCTGTGATGGTCTCTTTTCGGCGGAGTCCGGGAAGTAAACACGGTCTTGTATTATGCTTGAACGTAAGTAATTTCAGGATCACTTCTAGCTTCTCGACCATTGTGTTGCTTCTCATCTCGCTCTTATTTGCGTATGTTAGCCACCATATAGTGCTTAGTGCTGCAGCTCCACCTCACTACCTTCTCCTACCCACAAGCTTAAATAGTCTTGATCTCGCGGGTGTGAGATTGCTGAGTCCTCGTGACTCACGGATACTTCCTAACAGTTGCTGGTGACGAGGATACCAGTGCAGGTGATGCTAGCAAACTCAAGTGGGAGTTCGACGAGGATCTGGATCATTACTACGTTTCGTTTCCTGATGATCAGTAGTGGAGCCCAGTTGGGACGATCGGGGATATAGCATTTGGGGTGTATCTTCCTTTTTTATTAGGATTTGACTGTAGTCAGTCTTTGAGTGTATTTGGATGATGTATGAATTATTTATGTATTGTGTGAAGTGGCGATTGTAAGCCTACTCTTTATCCCTTTCTTATTCAGTTCATGGGACTGTGTGAAGATTACCCCTCTTACGACAAAACTACCATGCGGCTATGCCTCTAAGTCATGCCCAGACACGTGGGAGATATAGCCGCATTGTGGGTGTTACACAGACATACCAAGTACACATCATAAACTCTTCTCCCTCACATTACATTATTTGCCATTCGCCTCTCGTTTCCCTCTCCCCCACTTCTAAAACTATTTTCGAAAACCACTGCCTTTTCTTCGCCCCTCTTTCGTTCGTCTCTTTTTGCTTGCCTCTTGTGTGTTCATTCTTAGTGCGGTTTGTTGCCATCATGTCTGAAACTAGGGAGGTTATCATTAAAAAAGATAGTAGTAATGATAGGGGAAACTTTGATGCTTTTGATAATCCTCATGAAGAACCTATTATTTTACACACTAATTTTTTTTGAATTGGTAGTGGTAATATTATTGGAAAAGGAGTTATTCAAGATTTCTTTACTTGTGCCGGTGCTTTTCCCACTAAGGGTGGGTCTATTCTTCATAGAACTAGTAGTCTTGCGGATGCTATATCTTTGCTCGTACTTGAACTTAAAAGACAATTTATCCAGATGCATCCTTGCATACAAAGTATTTTTCTAGAATTTTCCAATTTTGAGCATTCTTCTGTTAAGCGAGCGGCTACCATCTTTTTAGCTCATGAGTACAGATTTATAATAAAAGAGGCCAAATAAATCTTTGGGATTATAGGGTTGATGTTGGCCGTCCTCCCATAGAAGCAATCCTTTTTTATCAAGAAGACATAATGTGTTTACGATCTTTAGATCATGTTGCTTATAATGAAAAACTTAGAAAAAGAGTTCCTATCGATATTCTGGTTGATAGGATTTCTGAACTTAATGATAATTTTGCTATTCAGAACAATGGGTTAGGTTTTTCTCTTGAACAAAGGCTCATGATTTTTGCCAAAAGAATGCTTATAATGATGAATTGGTTGTGCAATATGAGGGGCATAGGAGGAACCAATACCTCACGAGCTTGATCTTGGGGACTTTTGTCCCATTAAATTTAACACTTTTGATTACTTTTCCCCGCCACAAAGAAAACTTGCTGCTGAACATAGGGAGTATGAGACAAGTTTTCGCGATTTGCCCTATCATTATTATGGCAATACCTATATCTATTCTTGTTTTCATGCCTAGCTAGGGGCGTTAAACGATAGCGCTTGTTGGGAGGCAGCCCAATTTTATTTTTGTTGTTTGCTTATTTTTTCCTATTTAGTAATAAATAATTCATCTACCCTCTGTTATGCTTCTACTTTTTATGATTTAATTAGTTTTTCTGCCAAGTAGAGCCTTTAGGATCTTCTTGGGTGATTATTGTTTGATCTTGCTGATAAAAATAGAAAGTAAGCGCTCACAAAAATAATTTTCATTTTTTACTAGAGAGCGATAAAATACCAATTCCAACTTCAGTAGATCAATATACAAATTTCCTGGTCGTCCTAAGTTTTCAAAAAAATTGAAGTTACAGAAGTATTCGAAACCTCCAGGTTGCTACAGACAGTTCTGTTTTTGACAGATTCTGTTTTTCGTGTGTTGTTTGCTTATTTTGGTGCATCTATGGCTAGTATCGGGGGGTATGAACCATAGAGAAGTTGGAATACAGTAGGTTCAACACCAATATAAATAAAGAATGAGTTCATTACAGTGCCTTAACGTTGTGGTTTATTTTCTTATTGTCACATCCCTAGTTCTGGTATGACCTAGGCTACCCTTCTTGTGAGCATCATGTTTAAATTTCATTTAAATTTGAAATGGGGATTTGTGAAACCCTCAAAATCATTTCTGGAAATGACCCAGATAAAAATTGCTCCAAAAAGCTCCAAGAAAATGTTCATGTTGCTCTCTAAAAATATTGGTCAGAGGTAAAATTCAAACAAATATTTTCAGGAGCTCACAAATATTTATTTTGGCCATTTGGAGCTAATGCAATAATTATTTGCATTGGATATATATATGTTATATATAATATATCTCCAAAAATTATGCTAGTTATGGAGGAACTCTGGAATAATACCATTAGCTCCTACAAAAATTGGCATAAGGAAATAAATTGGTTTAGTATTTTACTAGATCAGAAACAAATGCCAGAAAATAGAAAAGAAAACAAAAATGGAAAAACCTTACCTGCACTTATCTCCCTGTGCAGCCTGGCAGCCCAGTGGCCCAAGAGGCCGGCCTAGCCGACTGGCCAGCGCCAGTCGTCCTCCACCTCCCGCAAGGAGGACAGGGGCGTGTACCCGCGGCGCGCACGCACGCGTCCGGCCACCTCCAGCCTGCCTGCCTCACTCCCCCGTCGCCATGGATGGCCTGGACGACGCCACGCGCAGCCCGGCACCTCTCTCACTCTCTCCCGTGGCCTCCCCTCCTCTGCCGCTCTCTCTCTCTCACCCGCCCGAGCGCTGCCGTCGCCGCCGCTCGCCGTTGCTATAGCCACCGCCTCCCCCTCGCCCTCTCTCCGTGTCTGCAAGCTCTGCGCTGCAGTCTGCTACCTCTCCGTCAAGCCACGCGATGCGGGAAGCCCTGGAGAGCCACCATCACCATCGTCTTCACCTCCGGCCGCCGTAGATCGTCGTCGCCGTTCCGCCTGTGTTGGACCCCCCGGAGCTCGCTGAAGACTCTGTCGGATCCGCTGTGAGCCCCGCCGTCGTTTCCCCCTCTCCATTTTGTCACTCGCGCGCTGTAGCCGTGCTAACCACTGCACCCGAGTGGTCGCGCTGCCATGGATCCTCACCGTCGTGGCCAGAGCCACCGCAGCTCGCGCCCGCGCATGCTATCGCGCTCAGGAGCCTCCCAAGGGACCAAAACCCCCCTCCACAGCCCATGTAGTGCCCTGCAGCCACACCCCGCCCGAAGCCGTGCTCCGGCCGCTGCTCCGAGCTCCACTCCGGCGAGCTCTGACCATCCCACGGCCTCCGGCGTGTCCCACTGGAGGCGCATGAGCCTTGGCTTCTCATGGGTGGTCTCCGCCGCCCAAATGGTCGCCGGAGCGACGATCCTGAGCCCTCCACCGCGTTCTGCCACGGCGGCGGCTAAACGCCGGCGAGATTGACCGGGTGCAACCCCCCCTAGCTGACCCAGCTTTGACCCTTGTGGGTCAATGACATGTGGGGCCCAGCCCTGCTAATTTTAGTTTAGGACTAGTTTAATAGCTAACTAACCCTGTTAACTAACTGTGACACTGACGTGTGGACCCCACAAGCCAGGTTTGACCTGGTCAGCCACGTTTGACTCGCTGACGTCATGCCACTGTCATGCTGACGCAATATATCATTTTCTGGTTTAAAAATAAATCAGGAAATTCCAGAAAATGATATAAACTTCAAAAATTCATAGAAATTCAACCGTAGCTCAGATTGAAATAACTTATATATGAAAAATGATCAAAAAATTCAATCTATCCATCTGTACCATTTTCATGCATGACAAACCAACTTATACTTGTTGTATAGGTGAAAACATATTAATGGCATTCATAAAGACTTAACTTGGAGTTGCATTTGAATTCTTGGTTCAAATGGACTTCATCCAAATGAATGCTAGCTGCATTAGCTCAAACAACATCACATCTACATGCCATGTTCATGCATCATATTGTTGCATATGATTGTGTTTTGATTTGTCGACACCGTTCCTTCTCGATAGGTCCTGCTCGGGACACCGATCCAAAGTACCTGTCAGTGGAGTAGTGCCCCGTCTGTTGCTCTACCAAGCAAGCAAACCCCCTTGTTCATTCCGATACAATCATACTCTCTCGCTCCTGCTCTCATTTATTGCATTAGGAAAACAACGATTCAACTGCTACTTTATGCCGCGGTAGTTGAACCCATTCCTTAGCATGACCTGTCATTGCCACAGTAAATAGTTAAAACCCACTAGCATGTGTAGAAATTGATTGAGCCATGTTGTGTTCCTACCATGCATTACCTGCTATTGCTTAGAGTATGTCAGGTCTGATTCATTAGGAATGAATTGGAGTACGGTGCCATGTTCTGATGTTGAGAGTTATGTGTGTGAACACGATTTGGTAAAGGTAGCGGTGAGAGGCCAATTAGGAGTACATGGTGGGTTGTCTCATTGGAACCGACCTTAAGCACTGAGTTCCGTGTATGTTGTCCAATGACTAGCTACTACCACACATTGGAATGCTTAAGTGCCCCTCTCGACTTAATAACCAATTTGATCCCTGTCCAGGAGTTGCAAATAGTTTCTGGTGTTTGTAGGTAGTGTTAGTAGTCTACCAAGTGGCACCCGGCTAGGTGGGCTTGGGACAGACTAGGCACAGTGGCACGGTGTACCAAGTCGCACCCGGATGGTGGGCTTGGGAACCCTGCTCACATCGTTTGGGGCCGTGAGCGACACCCCGGCCGGATCTCCTTGCGAATGGAACCCGAATAGGCGATAAACCTGGATGAGAGACTTGTGTGGTTAGTTAGGTCGTGGCCGACACCCTCGCCAGGCTTCTGCTTGAAGGTTGCCGAGGTACATGACATGTACATGGTGATAAGTGCTGAGAGCGTGTGGGAAGAAGTACACCCCTGCAGGGTTATCAAGATCTATTCGAATAGCCGTGTCCTCGGTTATGGACTTCTTGGATGCTTACGTGGTACATAGACAACTTAATTTGGATACTCTAAAATGCTCAAGACAAGTGTGAGTGCTATGGATGGCCTTCTCGTAGAGAGACGGGGATGAATCCATAGTAGTGTATTGATGTGGTGATTAGTGTACTCGTGTGCGCTGCCTCACCTCAAAGAAGTTTCTCGTAGTCATAGAACAGGATAGCCACTGAGTCAAAGCTGGCTTGCTACAACTAAACCCCACATTGACTTCTTGATACTAATGCATGTGTGATAGGATCTGATGTAATTCATTCTGAGTACCTTTGTACTCACGTTTTCTTTATTTGTGTTTTGCAGGTGAGACATTTGTCTCACTAGTAGTACAGCTTGGACTTCGACGAGTAGCTTGTTACCTCAGCTACGATCTTGTACCCTTGGGAGGGACTTGTGGATAGTCAGGCTTCTCGGCCTTTTTCTTTTGTAGTTGTCTGTACTCAGAAATGTAATGCTTCCGTTGCTTGTATGCTCTGAATGATGGGTCATGTGACCCATGTTTGTATTTAATGCTATGTGGCTCTTCTAGGCCTTTATCTATATGACTTCGCGTTATGTAGTGATGCCATGTTGTACAGCACATACTTGCATGTTATGCGTTGTGTAACGTGTATTGCTATGTGTGGGATCCGACAACCTAGTTGTCTATCCTTGGTAGCCTCTCTTATGGGGAAATGTAGTCTAGTGCTTCCACCGAGCCACGGTAGTCCGCTATAGCCCGGTTTACCGGAGTCCTGCTAGCCAAGCACAACTGCTCCGGAACACTTAGACTGGCCGACATGTGATTCACTTCGTTCCTGTGTCTGTCCCTTCGGGGAAATGTCATGCGGTGACATCAGAGTCCTTCCTAGCCTGCTACAGCCCGGGTTCCCGGAGTCCTGTTAGCCCAGTTGCTACAGCCCGGAATCACACGCTGCTGACCGACATGCTCGATGTTGTTTCATGTATGCCTGTCCCTGTAAGTTAGTGCCACTTTGGGTTCACGACTAGTCATGTTGGCCTGGGTTCTCTATCATATGGATGCTAGCGACACTATCATATACGTGAGCCAAAAGGCGCAAACGGTCCCAGGCCTAGTAAGGCGACACCCGTGGGAATACCGTGCATGAGGCCGCAAAGTGATATGACGTGTTACATGCTAGATCGGTGTGACTTAGAATCGGGGTCCCGATAGCTTTGGTATCAGAGCCTGACTTCCTGTAGGATTTCCAAGCCAACCTGGTCGAAGTTGAGTCTAGAAATTCTTTAGTTATATAGGGGAATTGATTGTGGAAGGGAACGTAAGGCTCTTTTTACTCCTTATACCTCATGCCTTCTGATCTGAGTCATCCTATCTTTCCTATGGGGTTAAGGAACTAGGCTTTCTCTTCCGTCTATCAGGATCACGTGTTACTACTCCGTAGTCTCTTAGGATTGTTGATTAGAGTCATATTCCAGTTTCAAGTACTTCCGGTGTAGTTTGTTTAGTAATATATCAGAACCTTGAGTGATGATGTTGAGTATGGTACTACCCCATCGTTTGCAGGATGTCTCGTTTTGAGCTTTTTACTGTCGTTATGCTGCCGAAATTGTCCTAGGAGTTCAAGAGATAGTATTTTTCCTTGTTCTATATTCTACATCCTTATGGTGATGTTGAATCCATCCTTGTTTCCTTGGTTGGTTCTCAGGATGTCGTCAATTAACCGAAGTTTTGTTGCTCGTAGCCGGAACCACGGAGATGGTAGGGATGAGGATCCTCCCGACCAGCCTTCGTTGGCAAAGTTCATGCTAGAGGTTGAGATGAACAAGCATGAGACCAACCGCTTGTTAGCACGTATAGAGGAGAACACCGCACCTCAGTGCAAAGAGTAAGTGACCATCTATGATTTCATTGGTACGAAAACCACCTACCTTCCATCATTCCATTGAGCCACTCGATGCAGATGACTGGCTCCGTAGTATCACACACAAGCTGCGTTCTGCGAACGTAGCTGAAGGTGACAAGGTCACCTATGCTACATATCACCTGGAAGGTCCCGCTAGTCTTTGGTGGCAAAACTATGAGGCTATGCTTCCAGCTAGCCAGATACCTACCTGGAGAGATTTCACTGAGGCTTTTCGCGAACATCACATCCCTCTGGCTCTCATTGACCGCAAGAGAGAAGAGTTTTGTAGTTTCACCTAGAGTAAGATGGCTGTTGATGCTTATAGTAGAGAGTTTGAGAACCTCGCCCGCTATGCTACAGAAGAAGTGTCTAAGGACGCGAAGAAGCAGGCTAGGTTCTGGAAGGGTCTCAACCCCAAGTTCCGTCGTGATCTCCACATGCATCATTGCAATACATTCCAGGCTCTCGTGAACAAGGCCATTAATGTAGAGACAGCTCAACTCACTTACGAGGAGTCTCGTAAGCTCACCCGTGATTTGGGTTCTTCCTCCGGTTCTACTTCGAAGAAGCGCCCGTGATTTGGGTTCTTCCTCCGGTTCTACTTCGAAGAAGGGACAGACACAGGAACAAAGTGAAACACATGCCGGCCAGTCAAGTGTCCTGAGCAGTAGTGCTGGGCTAGCAGGACTCCGGTGAACTGGGCTGTAGCGGACTACTATGGCTCATGGAAGCACAAGACTACATTTCCCCATAAGAGAGGCTACCAAGGATAAACAACTAGGTTGTCGGATCCCACACATACCAAGCATTTCAATCATACACACAATATGCTCGATATGTGTAAATACAACATGGCATCACAACATAACTCTACGACTCAAGTGTTTATTCATTAGGCTCCGAGGAGCGAGATATACAAACATGGGTCTCATGACCCAACAATCATAGCATACAAATCAAAGCACATGCGGAAGCTTAACATGTCTGAGTATAGACATCTACAAATGAAAGAGGCTAAGAAGCCTGACTATCTACCAGATCCTGCCGAGGGCACAAGATTGTAGCTGAGGTATCAAGCTAAACATCGAAGTCCACATAGAACTACTAGCGAGACTGAAGTCTCTCTGCAAAAACATAAAATAGGCAAACGTGAGTACAAATGTACCCAGCAAGACTTACATTAGAACTAACTACATATGCATCGGTATCAACAAAGGGGTAGTGGAGTTTAACTGCATCAAGCCAGCTTTGACTCAGTGGCTAATCTAAACTACCTGCAAGAAACTCTTTGAGGTGGCGCACACGAGTCCACATATTCACCATATCAATACACCACTATGGATCCGCTCCCGTCTCCCTACGAGAACGCCATCCATAGCACTCACGCTTATCTTGCGCATTTTAGAGTATCCACTTTCACTTGTCTATGAACTATGCAAGGGGTCCAAGTTTCCATATCCGAGGAATCTGGCTATTCGAATAGATAATCAAAACCCTGCAGGGGTGTACTTCTTCACACACGCTCCCACCACTTATAGTTGTTTACACGACATGTACTCGGCAACCTTCAAGCGGAAGCCCAACGAGGGTGTCGGCCATGGCCTACCTAAACACTCAAGTCTCTAGTCCAGGTTTATCGCCTATCCAGGTTCCATCCGCAGGGAGTCCGGCCGAGGTTTCCACATACGGCCCCGAACGATGTGAACAGGGTTCCCGAGACACCAAACGGGCGCCCGGTACACCGTGCCACGGTGTATCTACCGCATCATAGCCCACCCCTAGGGTCAGCGCTACGCACGGCCGCCAACACATAACCTACAAACACCAGAAACTAGTTGCAACTCCTGGACAGAGTACTAGGGTGATTAAGAAGCCGAGAGGGTCAATTGTCGGCGTTCTGGGAACGGGGGTCCCCAGACTTGCCTGCCTGCGGCCTGCGGCGTGGCTCAAAGGGGGGCCCATCACGGCCCATCTTCACCAACACAGACCCAAGACCCTCGCGAGGGGCCAAGCCTCGTGGGGCGGACGATGCGGAGCTTCCTCAGGCACGGCCTCATCAGGCTGGCTCGCGAGGAGGTGGAGAGATCAAGGTGGGGTACCTCACGAGGTGCCCGTGACGCAAGCCGTGACGACCAAAGGCGAGGCGGGTGCCAGCCCGCGCAGCGTCCTCCTTTCCTCTTTGGTGCAAAGGGAGCAAGCGCAACCGCGGAGTAGCGAGGCATCAGGCAAAGGTTGCCATTTCGGTGCAACAAGACCAAGACCAGGAGGACTGCAAGACGGAGGTCATTGTGGAGCCCAAGACGGCGTCACCACCAGAGCTTTGTGCAGGCGAAGACTACTTTTGTCAGGATAGCTAGTACTAGCTGCCCCCCTTCAAATTAGCCCGCCATTGTTGGCTCCCTTCCCGCTCGATATTTGGGAAGAGGACCAGGGCCTCTATAAATAGGACCAGCTGCCCCCAGGGGAGAGGGGCATCAACAATCAGAGAGAGAGAGAGAGAAGGGTGACTGAACTCCACCCAGCAGTTCATCGCCCCAGCCAAGAGCAGACCCTCGCGAGGCTGTTCTTCCTTGTATTGTTCATCATCATCATCAGCCCAAGAGGCAATCCACCACACCACACACTGGAGTAGGGTATTACACCACAACGGTGGCCCGAACCAGTATAAACCCTGTGTCATTCATGTTGTTCTTTCCATAGCTTAGATCTTAGCGAGGCGGAGGGGTGCAAGTAGGTAGGAAGCGAAATCTCCGCGCGCACCCCAGTGTTCGAACCTCAAGGGTCTGCCGGAACCTGAAATCCGACATTTGGCGCGCCAGGTAGGGGTGCACCCGAGTTTTCTCTTCCGCCACCGCCACGGCCTGCCTAGCGATGAGTAGCGCGTCGCCCGCTCCGGCCGCCGGCGCCAGCACGGGGGTCAGGGGGCTCCGAGCCCTGGCCCCAGCCCTGCAACAGGTACGGTGGCCAGACAAGTTCAGGCCAACGACGCCGCCGCGCTACGGCGGCGCGACAGATCCGCTGGCCTTCTTGCCGGCGAGCGAGGAGGCCCCCCTCGAAGCTGGAGGTGACGATGGGGTCATGGCCAACTGGCTCCCCATGGCCCTCACCGGCGCTCCGCGCCCATGGCTGCTCCACCTGCCGGCAACCTCCGTGGCCTCTTGGGAAGAGCCCCGCAGCCTCTTCCTCGCCCATCGCGCTACACCAACACCCCCGGTCGTCGCGGCCCTCCTGGGTGGCTCACAGGCACCGCCTAAAAGTAACCACGTCAAGCCGTTCAACCGTCGGGTCACGCCGCTTCCACGCGGCAGGGGGCTCTCCCGGACCGGGCGGCGTCCAAGGCCGGCCTGACCTTCAGCTCGGAGGACCACCCCTCCAACTCGGCCTGCTCGGGAGCGTTCCGCATGCTGTGCACCCCCACCATCTGCCAGGTGGCCGTCACCAGAACTCTCATCGATGGCGGTGCGGGCCTCAGCATGCTCTCGGTCGAGGCCTTCAATCTCCTCTGCATACCCCTGGAACGGCTGTTACCCAGCCGGCCCTTCTCAGGCGTTGGCGGCGGATCATCCAGCTCCTTGGGACAGATCCGGCTCCCAGTAACCTTCGGCACCTACAACAACTTCCGCACAGAGCTGGTCGACTTCAACATCGCCCCCATCGGCCTCCCCTACAACGCCATCCTAGGCTACCCAGCGCTGGCCCAGTTCATGGCCGCGACGCACCCGGCGTACAACCTCATGAAGATGCCCGGGAGCAGCGGTGTCCTCACCGTGCACGGGGACACCAGACACGCACTGCGGGTACTCAAGCTCGCCTTCAAGACGGCGGCGTCGGCATAGCCCGCCGGCTTGGAGACCCCCGAGCCCAAGGGGGCTGCACCCGCCAAGAAGAAACAGTTGTTCACCCAAGACAAGGCAGAAACCAAGCAGATACCCATCGATGAGGACGGGTCCACCAACGCCACTTTCACCATAGGCGCCAACCTCGAACCCGAGCAGGAGGAGGCCCTGGTCGGATTCCTGCGCGCAAACAAGAAGGTATTCACTTGGGAGCCTGATCAGTTGGCAGGGATCCCTAGGAGTGTAATCGAGCATCACCTCAACATGTGCCCCAACGTGCGCCCTGTGAAGCAGAAGGCCAGGCGGCAGTCCACAGAAAAGCAGGCCTTCATCGTCCAAGAGACCCGCAAATTAGAAGCCACTAGGGTCATTCGCGAGGTCCGATACCCGGATTGGTTGGCCAACCCTGTCGTTGTGCCAAAGAAGGGAGGGAAAGAGCGCATCTGTGTCGAATTCACCAACCTCAACAAAGCATGCCCGCAAGATCCGTTCCCGCTCCCCCGCATCGACCAGATCGTCGATTCCACTGCGGAATGTGACCTGTTATGCTTCTTGGATGCCTTCTCTGGGTATCACCGGATCAAGATGGCGGGAGAAGACGTCGAAAAGACAGCCTTCCTAACCCCGTGTGGGGTGTACTGCTACACATGCATGCCATTCGGGCTGCGTAACGCAGGGGCGACCTTTCAGCGGCTGATGCACATCACCTTGGGCCCACAGCTCGGGAAGAATGTTGAAGCTTACGTCGATGACATTGTAGTAAAGTCTCGGTAGGTCAGGACCCTGATACAAGACCTGGAGGAAACCTTCGTGAGACTCAACGCAGTGAACCTACGGCTCAACCCAGAGAAGTGTGTGTTCGGAGTCCCCTCGGGCAAGCTCTTGGGTTTCCTCGTGTCCCACCGAGGCATCGAGGCTATCTCGGAAAAGGTCAAGGCGGTGGAAGACATGAGCCTGCCAAAGACCCTCAGAGAAACGCAGAAGCTCACTGGGCGCGTGACCGCGCTAGGGCGCTTCATCTCCAAGTTGGGGGAACGAGCGCTGCCCTTCTTCTAGCTAATGAAGAAAAAGGGGCCCTTTGAGTGGACTGAAGAGCCGACAAGGCGTTCCAGGATCTCAAGAGATACCTGACCAGCCCACCGGTCATGGTGGCTCCGCGCCCTCAAGAGCCCCTGGTGCTTTACCTCGCCGTCACTCCCTACTCCACCAGCGCGGCCCTGGTGGTGGTTAGAGAGGAGCGTCGAATCAGAATCGTAGCAGCAGCTCGGGACAAGGCAAAACAGGAACAATGAAGGCCCACAGGAACCGCCACTGCGGCTGAGGAGGATCAGCCGCCGCAGAGGAGTGCACCGGAGGCGGAAGAGGCCCCTCTCCTAGATGGCCGGCCTCAGGAGGCCTCATCGCCTCAAGAGGCGCCACGGTCTCTGAAGGGAGCCGCCAGCACTGACGCACCCAACCTCGTTGAGCATCCGGTGTACTTCGTCAGCACGGTGTTGCGGGATGCGAGGGCGCGATACCCCATGCCTCAGAAACTCCTCCTCGCGCTACTGGTGGCCTCGCGCAAGCTGCGGCACTATTTTCAGGGTCACCCCATCAAGGTCGTCTCGTCATACCCCCTGGAGAGAGTGCTTAGGAGCCCTAACTCAGCTGGAAGGGTCGCTGAGTGGAACATAGAACTGCAAGCGTTTTAGCTCAAATTCAGCACGACCAGAGTCATCAAGGGAGCAGCGTTGGCGGATTTTGTGGCAGAATGGATGGAGGCACCAGGCCTCAAGGCCGGCGAGGATCGGTCCCTCTCCCCGGGAAGCGAAGCGCCAGAAGGCTGGGTCATGTATTTCGATGGGGCGTTCTCTAGGCATGGCGCAGGGGCTGGGGCGGTGCTTATATCACCCACTCAGGACAAGCTCTACTACGCTATGCAGCTCTGTTTCCAGCGAGGTGAAAAGGTCTCCAACAACATAGTGGAGTATGAAGGTTTAATAGCAGGCTTGAAGGCCGCAGCTGCCCTGGGGGTGAAACGCCTCACCATTAAGGGCAATTTGCAGCTCCTTGTCAATTTCTCCAACAAGGTGTACAAGCCGAAAGATGAGCACATGGAAGCCTACCTTGCGGAGGTCCGCAGGATGGAGAAGCAGTTCTGGGGGTTGGAGTTGCAGCATGTGCCCCGTGGCACCAATCAGGAGGCCGACGACATCGCCAAATGGGCGTCCAGGCGGTTACCTCACGAGCCTGGCGTTTTCGAGGAGTGGCTCTTCAAGCCCTCAGCCCTGCCATCATTGTCAAACACGGCTCAGCCTCGAGAGGAGCTACCCCAGCCACCTGCCTCAGGAGCTCCGGCCTGTGGCCCGGCCTCAGGAGCACGCCTGCTCCTGACGATGGAACCTCAGTAGAGATGCTGGATCATGGAGCTCCAGAGTTACTTAACACAAGGGACCCTGCCGGAGAAGGAGGAGGAAGCGGAGCGAGTGGCACGGCAGGCCACGGCATACTGCATCAAGGATGGAGAGCTCTACCGGAAGCGACCAAACGATGTGTCCCTATGCTGCATCTCCAGGGAGCAAGGGAAGGAACTGCTGGAAGATGTACACGGCGGAAACTGTGGACATCATTCATCATCACGGACCCTCGTCAGCAAGGCGTTCCGCAGTGGGTTTTATTGGCCCACCGCACTCAATGACGCCGTCGAACTACTGAAAGCTTGTGAGGCCTGCCAGTTCCACGCCAAGAAGATCCATCAGCCAGCAGGAGGCCTGCAGACTATACCCCTTTCGTGGTCGTTCGCAGTCTGGGGGCTGGACATCTTAGGCCCGTTTCCTCGGGCGCCTGGGGGCTACCGCTACCTCTACGTCGCCGTGGACAAGTTCACCAAGTGGGCTGAAGTAGAGGCTGTCTGCACCATTCTCGCGGGTTCCAAGTTCAAGTTCATCAAGGGCATCGTGAGCCGGTTCGGGGT
Organism: Triticum urartu; assembly: GCF_003073215.2. Lineage (NCBI taxonomy): Eukaryota > Viridiplantae > Streptophyta > Magnoliopsida > Poales > Poaceae > Triticum > Triticum urartu. The sequence goes on from NW_024115440.1 coordinate 53,307, forward strand.
GCCGAACCGCATCATCACGGACAATGGTTCGTAGTTCACCACTAACCTCTTCAAAACATACTGTGCTAACCTTGGAGCGCAGATATGCTACGCTTCGGTGGCGCACCCCCGAAGCAACGGCCAGGCCGAGCGTGCCAACGCAGAGGTCTTGAGGGGCCTCAAGACCAGGACGTTCAAGAAGAAGCTGGAGGTCTGCGGCAGAGGTTGGTACGATGAGCTTCAGTCCGTGTTGTGGTCCATCCGCACAACCGCGACCAAGCTGACTGGAGAGACCCCATTCTTCCTGGTCTACGGAGCCGAAGCGGTCCTCCCTCACGAGATCAGACGTCGCTCCGCGCGGGTCCTCGCATTCGACGAGGCGCAGCAGGATGCCATGCGGGGGATGGACCTTGTGCTAGGGGAGGAACGTCGCCGAGAAGCCGCGCTGCGATCGGCGAGGTACCAACAGGCACTGCGGCAATATCACTGCCGCAACATCCGCCCCAGGACTCTCGAGGTAGGAGACCTCGTGCTCAGGCGGGTTCTCTCCAGGGAGGGGCTGCACAAGCTCTCTCCCATGTGGGAGGGCCCGTTCAAAGTTGTTCATGTTTCTAGGCCCGGCTCCGCGCGCTTGGAGACTCAGGAGGGCGCGCCAGTCCAGAACGCATGGAACATCCAGCACCTCCGGAGGTTCTACCCCTAAAAAGGCCTAGAGCCTGTGAAGAAGGCGAATGCCTGTGAAGCTGTCGCGTTTTGGAAAAGGCCCAGAGCCTGTGAAGAAGGCGAATGCCTGTGAAGCTGTCGCGTTTTGGAAAAGGCCCAGAGCCTGTGAAGAAGGTGAATGCCTGTGAAGCTGTCACGTTTTGGAAAAGGCCCAGAGCCTATGAAGAAGGCGAATGCCTGTGAAGCTGTCGCGTTTTGGAAAAGGCCAGATCCTGTGAAGAAGGCGAATGCCTGTGAAGCTGTCGCAATTTGGGAAAGGCCCGGAGCCTGTGAAGAAGGCCAACGCCTGTGAATCTCGGCGCCCGTGACACTCTCACGTAATAATGAGTTGGGGCTGTACACGCCCCGGAGTCTCGGGAGCGCCGGCCTCAGGCTCTGGGGCTCCCTCCCATGCCCAGTGGCAGCACTTAGCTCCGCGCTGGTGAGAAGTCATCGAAGACTAGATTAGGTGTCGGACGTGGCTTTTCATTTGCTTTCCACAGTTGGCTTGTTCCTTCTCATTCGAAGTTTTATTGAAGTTGTTGCCGTCTTTGGCTTGTGGTTCTTCCACTTTTCACTCTCCTGCCTCGATTTCTCTTATGCAAGGCCTCGCGAGGGGGGGGGGACTGCCGAGCACCCTCGCAAGTGTTCCTGTCCTAGTCGTTCAAGGGGTTCGCGACCTGGGTCCATTACAGGAGCACCCCTCCAGTCCGTGCCCCACGGGCATCGCGACATGAACATAGGGCCTGGGTCGGTCACCCCCCCCCCCCCACGGCTGGGGCCGGGAACTATCCACACGCAGGCATGTAGCCGGAAGGCATGATAACGGAAGCAAAATGATGATTAACAGCAACAACCCAAACACGCCCCCGCGGGGCTCCACACTACTGTCTTTTTTACGCAGGAAAAAAGGAAAAGAAAGAACAGATCAGGCGCAGCTCGCCTCACACCGGCCTGCAGGGAAGACTCGAGCTGCCTCCGGGGCTCAGGCAGACTCCCTCTCGCGCTTCACTGGGGCACGACGGCGGGCGGACACGCTACCACCTCCCAAGCAGATGTGACGGCGTGGAGGCAGACCGCGGCCACCGCTGGAAGAGTCGCCGCCTGAAGAAGAACCGAAGAATCTTGGGGAACCCCGAGCGCCGCTAGTCACGCGAGCGCTGTCTTCTCCATCGTCGTCGGAGCTGGGCTCCCAGCCACGGTCGTCGTGCTCGAGGCAGCACCCTACGCGGCGACCATCTTCCCCAAACACCCTCACGTAGAGGGTGGCATCGCCGTCAAACTTGAAGTGTAGGGTGCAACGACGGCTCAGGCCACGCACGCGGGCAAACGTCTGCCAACCGCGGGCCAAGGCCAGGCTCCCGGCTGCGGAGACCTCCAACAAAGCCCATGAGGCCCAGCTGCAGCAGCCTTCGGCCTGAAGCCAGAGGCCGCCCGGAGCGCCGCCCGGGAGCTCGCCGAGGAGGAAGCGAGGAAGCGGATGCCGGGTGCTAGTCGGCTCCGCCGACCACACGACAAACTCCGGCAGCACCTCTGCAGCGCGAAAGCGCGGCCTAGGGGGACGCGCGACCGGAGCGCGCCCCCCAGCTGCAGCAATCCGCCCGTTGCCGCGCTGGAAATCGTCCCCACGGCCGCGGGGAGCTACCGTGGTGGCCACAGGATGTTTGCGAGGGCGCCCTCGGCCGCGCTTGGGCGGGGGAGAGGCAGGCTCAACCTGGTGAGCCTTCCCCTTCTCTGCGGCCGAGAACCTCCTCGACGGGGCCATGAAGAAGAAGGAGAAGCAAGGGGGGATGAACTGGAAGGGCGCGCGTCGTTCCGTACTTATGGCCGGCGAAGGCCAACCGTCAGCCTCCACGATCGCAGGTAATCATGACCCGCTTTGCATGCAGGGACTTGTGCAATCCGTGCAGTTGCCGAGGCGCCATGGGGAAGTGGAGACGCCCACGTCCAATCAACCGCCACGCAGCGCCCAAGGCCGCAGGCTGTTAGGGCCCGCGGCGCTTCGCTCTTGCCCATCCGCCTCCCTGCACGGCCAAGTCCAGGCGCGCCTCGGGCCCGGGGGCTACTGTCGGCGTTCTGGGAACGGGGGTCCCCAGACTTGCCTGCCTCCGGCCTGCGGCATGGCTCAAAGGGGGGCCCAGCACGGCCCATCTTCACCAACACAGACCCAAGACCCTCGCGAGGGGCCAAGCCTCGCGGGGCGGATGACGCGGAGCTTCCTCAGGCACGACCTCATCAGGCTGGCTCGCGAGGAGGCGGAGAGATCAAGGCGGGGTACCTCACGAGGTGCCCGTGACGCAAGCCGTGACGACCAAAGGCGCCAGGCAGGTGCCAGCCCACGCAGCGTCCTCCTTTCCTCTTTGGTGCAAAGGGAGCAAGCGCAGCCGCGGAGTACCGAGGCATCAGGCAAAGGTTGCCATTTCGGTGCAACAAGACCAAGACCAGGAGGACTGCAAGACGGAGGTCATTGTGGAGCCCAAGACGGTGTCACCACCAGAGCTTTGTGCAGGCGAAGACTACTTTTGTCAGGATAGCTAGTACTAGCTGTCCCCCGTCAAATTAACCCGCCATTGTTGGCTCCCTTCCCGCTCAATATTTGGGAAGAGGACCAGGGCCTCTATAAATAGGACCAGCCGCCCCCAGGGGAGAGGGGCATCAACAATCGGAGAGAGAGAGAGAGAAGGGTGATTAAACTGCTCCTAGCAGTTCATCGCCCCAGCCAAGAACAGACCCTCGCGAGGCTATTCTTCCTTGTATTGTTCATCATCATCAGCCCAAGAGGCAATCCACCACACCACACACTAGAGTAGGGTATTACACCACAACGGTGGCCCGAACCAGTATAAACGCTATGTCATTCGTGTTGTTCTTTCCATAGCTTAGATCTTAGCAAGGCGGAGGGGTGCAAGTAGGTAGGACGCGAAATCTCCACGCGCACCCCAGTGTTCGAACCTCAAGGGTCTGCAGGAACCCGAAATCCGACATCAATTAAGGATCCCAATGAGTGGTAGTAGTTGTTCATGGATCACAGACACAAAACTCAGTTCCTGAGGACGGTTTCAATGAGACAACCCACCATGTACTCCTACATGGCCTCTCACCGCTACCTTTACCAAATCGTGTTCACACACTTAGCTCACATACAGTAGGACATGTTCACACACCTCCGATTCATCCCCGATGAAACAGACCTGACACAACTCTATGCAATATCAGGCATGACAAACAAGCATGAATGAGTAGGCACATCAGGGCTCAAACAACTCCTACTCATGCTAGTGGGTTTCATCTATTTACTATGGCAATGACATGTCATGCAGAGGATAAGGGGTTCAACTACCGCAACAAATAACATATGAATTGTTGTTGTCCTAGTGCAGTAAAAGAGAGCATGAGCGAGAGAGTGGGATTGTATCGGAATGACCAAGGGGGTTTTGCTTGCCTGGCGCTTCTGAAGATAGTATAGTTCTTCATCGGTGTCATCGACCACCTCATCGGAACGTCGTCTACTGAAGGGGGACAAACACCTGCAGTAGAGAAGAACAGAATCAATGCATATGCCACAATATGATGCATGATCATGACATGGGAATATGCTGTGATTTGAGCTAATGCATCTAGTTATGATTTAAATGAAGTTGGTTTGAATACATGATTCAAATTCCAACTCCATATATGATTATTTAAATGCCCTTTATTTGTTTTGTCCAAAACAGAGGACAAACATTGTTCAAACATGCATGAAAATGGTACAAATGGATTCCTTGAATTTTTCTGATAATTTTTCATATATAAATCTTTTCATTTGGAGTTACGGTTGAATTTCTATTATTTTTAGAAGTTTGGGAGTAATTTCTGAAAATAATAAATCATTTAAGATTTATTTAAATTCCAGAAAGGAGTAAATGCGTCAGCGTGACCTTACAGTGATGTCAGCAGGTCAGCGGTTCAGTCCAGGTCAAACCTGACGTGTGGGGTCCACACGTCAGTGACACAGTTAACTAACAGGGTTAATTAAAATTACACTAAACCTAATCTGGTTCAGTTAAGGCCTGGGCCCATATGTCAGTGACTCTAGGGGGTTAGTTAGGTGCTAATGATGGTGCCACGTCACCAGCCACCGGAGTTGGACGCCGGCGACCAAACCCGACGGCGGAGGATCGCCGAAGTTTCCTGGGACGGCGTTATAGGGGTCAGCTCGACACGCTGGAGGCACCATACGGATGCCCATCCTCGCGCGCATCCAGGGGTTGCGGCGGCTGGAGCAGGGGTGGCCGGAGATTGCCGGAACAGAGATCGCAGCGGTGGCCAGAGTTCGGGCGCCGATGGAAATGACGACATCGTGCACGGGAGGGTCAACGGGTAGCACCTAAGGTATCTACTGGCTCTCACAAAGCTAACGGGCATAAGAACGGGACCGATTGGCCACCGGAGCCTCGTCGGCGACGAGCTCGTGTGGCGGAGTGCTTCGGTCATCAAGGGGGCAACGGCTACAGCGATCAAACGGAGCGGGGAAGAGAGGGAAATGGTGGCGGAGCTCACAGTGATCACGAAGAGGGGCTCAGCTTGCTCGAGGACGACTTGGCGACGGCGAATCCGTCGATGGAGTCCGGCGGCCGTGCTCGGGGGAGACGACTCGTGGCGGCGATGTGGTGCTCCCGCGGTGGCGTGGCTCGGGGTGAAAGAAAGAGGGGGTCGAGGCAGAGCCTCTTGGCGCGTCGGCAAGGCGAGGTATAGCCGGTGGGCGCGTTGGCGGCGACGGCGATGATGAGCACGCTCAGGTGCGTGGAAGGGAGAGAGCAGAGGAGGGGGGAGGAGCACGAGGGGGAGGCCGAGAGGATTCCATGGGTTGCGTGGCGTGCGTAGGGCGTCGGGGAGCTAGTAGAGAGGCAGGAGGTGGCCGAGCGCATGCTCGGGCGCTGCGGGCACACGCCTCTTGTCGTTCTGGCGAGAGGAGGGAGATGACTGGCAAGAGGGCCTGGTGGGCTGGGCTGCTTCGGCTGGGCCAAGTGGCTACACAGGTATGGCCAGGTAATTCTCTCTCTATCTTTTTCTTCTGTTTTGCATTTTCTGTAAATTGTTTTGATTTAGTTTTAGACACTAAATCATTTTTGTTGATTCTGATAATTCTTGTAGGGACTAGTTGGATTATTCCAAAGCCCTTCACCAAAGATCGGAATTATTTGACATATATTAATTAATTAATAAATATATATCCAATGCAAATAGTTATTGATTTAATTCAAAGGCCCAAAATATATATCTCTGAGATTCCAAAAATATTGTATTAAGTTTTACCTCTTGCCAATATTTTCAGAGACTAAGAGGAACATTTTCTTGGACTTCTTTGAAAAGATTTTAATGTTGATTATTTTTGAAGTGATTTATGAGGGTTTCAACTAACCTCAATTCAACTTTCAGAATTTTGACATGATGCATGATGCTCACTCAGGTAATTAGCTACAAGCAAATTCTAGGGCTGTGACAACTCACCCCCACTAAACAAGAATCTCGTCCCGAGATTCAACACGTGAGGTAAGAAGACAGAGGGAACACCAATAAAGAATCTTCACGATCCGATTGCCATTCTCGAAGATGTTGATTCATTGCATCATGTCGATCTTGACATCCTCGCTGTTGAGATCTTCATCCACGCGATGACGAAAGAAAGAAACTATACTAGGATTGATCTTCTCGAAGATTGAACTATACAAGATCCACTCGCGGAATGAGATGTTGAAACATCTTGAGTTGAGACACAAAACACATCGAGAGGGATGGAAGAACAAACGATGGGGTTTGATTTGGTGGGCAACAATTCCACGCTTAGGAAGATGGTGGATGGTGTCAAGGTGGCGAGGAAATAATTGCCATGATTCCGTAACGGGGCACCTTGGAAAAAGTGACTCGTTGAACTGTTCCCTTAAGTGGCAAAAATAATTACTTTTGTCCATAGATCATTGGAACTCTTCATACCAACTTAAGGCAATTCGCAAACGATTGTCTGGAAGAGTTCGAAGAAGTGTCATACTTGGACTAGAATGGATGATGTGGACTACCTTGTTGAAGACAACGCAAAGGATGATTTGCTTATCATCGGAAATGGATGGGACCCATGGTTGGTCCACTTTGAAGATAATCCTGAGTAGTAATTACCGAGAGGCCAACCATGGTAGGATTGGCACAATGGCGGTGCAAGCTGGGAACAAAATGCACCTGTTGGGAATGTTCCAACCATCATATCTGCCTGGGATTCAGATCTGGTTAGAAACAGGATACTTCAGACTCACATGTCTGAAAAGAAGATTTGCAACACAAGTCGACGAGATAACGTTGTGAGACTCTCGGGAGATGAACTACGATAGCAAGCTCCAAAACATGAGCTGGTTCTCCTACACACCTGTGAACACAATGTCCTAGACAAGCATGACCACACGGTAGTCTTATAAAAAAACACTACCGAGTTCCCATTAGGAACCATCATCGAGGATATTGTGGTCCTTGTATAAGGCATGCTCTTAAGAAGGAACTTCCTTTCCTTGAACCAATCAATCAGTGGCTTGGTGTGATAGGGGATACATATGGAATGAAGATGATCAGTCTATCAGACCATAGAATACTTCGCACATGCATGACTGACTTGGGATGATTCCAGAGGAAGCAAAACAAACTTTCTCGGATTCACGGCGGCAGCTTACATCAAATGCACGTGAATCAAAGGATGTCACTTCTTTCATCCAAACATATACTTCATGAACGGGGCATGAAGAAAATGCTTACACAAGTTTCCAACACTAGCTGGATGTTCAACACAAATCATGGAGGAGACAAAATGCTGCTGATGGTCTCAACAGCGACTCATCGGAATTTCCATTTCACTGGACTTCCACCATTATGTGAACACGGCGATAGCATTGGTCAGACCAAAATATGTAATGGTGTATGCTCAAGGGATCAACCACGAGTAAGACAACATTACGAACATCGTTGGTTCTGGCTTGATTTGACGATAGCCCATACTCAAGTCAAAGTTTTGACAAGGCAATAGATCCAACAACTGATCACGAGGACCAATCGATGGAGATATTATCTTTCTTCAACGCACACACACAAAAAGATATCCCTTAACATGGACTAAGTCAGACAAGCTTTTATCTTCCAACTCTCCAAGTTGTTGTCTAGCTCAACCAACTAGCTCAGGGATATCCAACACAGATTCTTGGAGAAGGAGTGATTTATTGGAAAACCAACTTGATCACGAACTCAACATAACAGTCAGGGGACAACCTGGTAATGCTTCCGAGAAGATATTTGGAAAATCACAAACCACCGATATGTTACTAAGCTCGAGAACAATCTTGCTTTTCAGAGCAAGACGATATGGACAAATAAGCAAGGGATTGAATAATCCTAACTCATTGATCGAAGAGTGCACCGGAATAAGGACAAGGTAGCACGATCAATCCTAGAATAGTGTTTCGATAACCAACACGCTAAGAATGATATTACTGTCCATTAACTACCGAGCAACACGGTTCCTAGGAGTATTGATTTCACACATCATGGTTCACTTGCCGGCATTCCGGTTGTGACAACACGGGACTAAGGAATGAAAAATGATGGCAAGAAGTATCACTGCGTCAAGAACTCATGAGAGATGGTGCAATTCTCATGACAATCCTGCCATAAAGGGGGTAATACTCCAGGGTAGAACAGAGCAAAAGCTGGATGGGCATTTGATCTACAGAACACAACTACTTTAACCCAATCCTGGATATGGATGAGGTGCTGGAGTTTGTTTCTCCTAGTTATTCTGAAATAGAATGGCTTAACGGACCACAAGAATAATAAGCATCGATAACATGGATGCACAATTACTCCTGACTATCAATTGATAGGCGATGGTCGGAATACAAATGAAGAGGGACAACTCAAGGGGACGTATATCTTTCTGAGTTGTGTATGCATAGATTAATATGTCGAACCAAGTTCAACAGGTTTCTTCCAGATAACCCATGCAGGAAGGTAGAACTGGCAGAATCACAATTATGAATGGAGAACTGCTCAAGAGTACTTTGATTGTGATATTTTGGTTCAAAGAACTTCTGCCTTAATGGTTCATGGTTTTTGGAAGAAAGAAATACCACGGACCTCGAGGACTGTCGCAAGGTTACTAATATCCTTAGGGAATGAGCAAACACTATCTACAGGAGGTAAGTAGGGTGAATCTCGGGTTCAAGAACCCAGGAATAGAATACCTACTACTAACTGGCATCACGGGATGCTTTCGAGAATGGTGGCCAGAATCATCACACCGGAACACAAAACATTGATAGATTACTAGGTGACTCCCTAAAACACCTAGGGTCATAATAATAGCTCCAACATATATGTCGAGGCAACAGAGTACCTCAACTCACCGATTAGTGTGATTAATCTGGCCCAAATGGACATCAGGAACAGGAGGAAGGGGTTTGCAAATGCATCAGACTACATAGAAATCTGGGATGACTCGGACAGCATAACGACTGTAAATGCTCAAAAAGATTTTTGACATCCTGCAAAATGGTGGCATAACCACTCAACAACACAATATCAAGGTTCCGAGATCGACTGTCAACATACGGAACTAGTAGGAACGGAACTGAGGCTTAAAACTAGCAATTCTATAAGTCTATGGATTAGTAACACGTCATCCTGATAGATAGATGAGAAGGCCTAATTCTTAATCCCCGTAGAAAAGAAGAGGTTGACTCAGATCAGAAGGGCATAGGGTAAAGGAGTAACAAGAGCCTTACGTTCCCTTCCACAATCAATTCCCTTACATAACTTAAGCATTTCTAGACTCGACTTCGACCAGTTTGGCTTGGTAATCCTACAGGCAGTCTGGCTCTGATACCAAAGCTGTCAGGACCCCGATTCCAAGTCACATCGGTCTAGCCGGTAACACCTCATATCACTTTGCGGCCTCACGCACGGTATTCCCACGGGTGTCGCCTTACCATGGCCCGGGACCGTTTGCACCTTTTGGCTCACGTATATGATAGTGTCACTAGCATCCATGTGACAGAGAACCCAGGACGACATGGCTAGTCATGAAGCCAAAGCGGCACCAACCTATGGGGATAGGCATACATGAATCACATCGAGCATGTCGGTCAACAGCATGTGAATCCGGGCTGTAGCACTGGGCTAACAGGACTCCGGTAACCCGGGCTGTAGCAGGCTAGGCAGGACTCCAGATGTCACCGTGTGACATTTCCCCGAAGGGACAGACACAAGAACGAATTGAAACACATGCCGACCAGTCAGGTGTCCTGAGCAGTAGTGCTGGGCTAGCAGGACTCCGGTGAACCGGGCTGTAGCGGACTACTATGGCTCATGGAAGCACAAGACTACATTTCCCCATAAGAGAGGCTACCAAGGATAAACAACTAGGTTGTCGGATCCCACACATACCAAGCATTTCAATCATACACACAATATGCTCGATATGTGTAAATACAACATGGCATCACAACATAACTCTACGACTCAAGTATTTACTCATTAGGCTCCGAGGAGTGAGATATACAAACATGGGTCTCATGACCCAACAATCATAGCATACAAATCAAAGCACATGCGGAAGCTTAACATGTCTGAGTACAGACATCTATAAATGAAAGAGGCTACGAAGCCTGACTATCTACCAGATCCTGCCGAGGGCACCAGATCGTAGCTGAGGTATCAAGCTAAACGTCGAAGTCCACATGGAACTACTAGCGAGACTGAAGTCTCTCTACAAAAACATAAAATAGGCAAACGTGAGTACAAATGTACCCAGCAAGACTTACATCAGAACTAACTACATATGCATCGGTATCAACAAAGGGGTAGTGGAGTTTAACTGCCTGCAAGCAACTCTTTGAGGTGGCGCACACGAGTCCACATATTCACCATATCAATACACCACTATGGATCCGCTCTTGTCTCCCTACGAGAACGCCATCCATAGCACTCACGCTTATCTTGCGCATTTTAGAGTATCCACTTTCACTTGTCTATGAACTATGCATGGGGTCCAAGTTTCCATATCCGAGGAATCCGGCTATTCAAATAGATAATGAAAACCCTGCAGGGGTGTACTTCTTCACACACGCTCCCACCACTTACCGTCGTTTACATGACATGTACTCGGCAACCTTCAAGCGGAAGCCCAACGAGGGTGTCGGCCACGGCCTACCTAAACACTCAAGTCTCTAGTCCAGGTTTATCGCCTATCCAGGTTCCATCCGCAGGGAGTCCGGCCGAGGTTTCCACATACAGCCCTGAACGATGTGAACAGGGTTCCCGAGACACCAAACGGGCGCCCGGTACACCGTGCCCCGGTGTATCTAACACATCATAGCCCACCCCTAGGGTCAGTGCTACGCACGGCCGCCAACACATAACCTACAAACACCAGAAACTAGTTGCAACTCCTGGACAGAGTACTAGGGTGATTAAGAAGCCGAGAGGGTCAATTAAGGATCCCAATGAGTGGTAGTAGCTATTCATGGATCACAGACACAGAACTCAGTTCCTGAGGACGGTTTCAATGAGACAACCCACCATGTACTCCTACATGGCCTCTCACCGCTACCTTTACCAAATCGTGTTCACACACTTAGCTCACACACAGTAGGACATGTTCACACACCTCCAATTCATCCCCAATGAAACAGACCTGACACAACTCTATGCAATAGCAGGCATGACAAATAAGCATGAATGAGTAGGCACATCAGGGCTCAAACAACTCCTACTCATGCTAGTGGGTTTCATCTATTTACTGTGGCAATGACATGTCATGCAGAGGATAAGGTGTTCAACTACCGCAACAAGTAACAGATGAATTGTTGTTGTCCTAATGCAGTAAAAGAGAGCAGGAGCGAGAGAGTGGGATTGTATCGGAATGAACAAGGGTGTTTTGCTTTCCTGGCACCTCTGAAGATAGTATAGTTCTTCATCGGTGTCATCGACCACATCGTCGGAACGTCGTCTACTAAAGGGGGACAAACACTAGCAATAGAGAAGAACACAATCAATGCATATGCGACAGTATGATGCATGATAATGACATGGCAATATGCTGTGATTTGAGCCAATGCATCTAGTTATGATTTAAATGAAGTTGGTTTGAATACATGATTCAAATTCCCACTCCATATATGATTATTTCAATGCCATTTATTTGTTTTGTCCAAAACAGAGGACAAGCATTGTTCAAACATGCATGAAAATGGTACAGATAGATTCCTTAAATTTTTCTGATAATTTTCCATATATAAATCTTTTCATTTGGAGTTACGGTTGAATTTCTATGATTTTTAGAAGTTTGGGGGTAATTTCTGAAAATAATAAATCATTTAAGATTTATTTAAATTCCAGAAAGGAATAAATGCGTCAGCATGACCTCACAGTGACGTCAGCAGGTCAACGGCTCGGTCCAGGTCAAACCTGACGTGTGGGGTCCACATGTCAGTGACACAGTTAACTAACAGGGTTAACTAAAATTACACTAAACCTAATCTGGTTCAGTTAAGGCCTGGGCCCATATGTCAGTGACTCTACGGGGTTAGTTAGGCACTAATGACGGTGCCACGTCACCAGCCACCAGAGTTGGACGCCAGCGACCAAACCCGACGGCGGAGGATCGCCGGAGTTGCGTGGGACGGCGCTACAGGGGTCGGCTCGACGCGCTAGAGGCACCAGAGGGATGCCCATCCTCGCGCGCATCCAGGTGTTGTGGCAGATGGAGCAGGGGTGGCCGGAGATTGCCAGAACGGAGCTCACGGTGGTGGCCGGAGTTCGGGCGCCGATGAAAATGACGACATCATGCACGGGAGGGTCAACGAGTAGCACCTAAGGTTTCTACGGGCTCGCACAAAGCTAACAGGCATAAGAACGGGACCGATTGGCCACCGGAGCCTCGTCGGTGACGATCTCATGCGGCGGCGTGCTTCGGTCATCAAGGGGGCGACGGCTACGGCGATCAAACGGAGCGGGGAAGAGGGGAAAATGGTGGTGGAGCTCACAGTGATCACGAAGAGGGGCTCGGCTTGCTCGAGGACGGCTTGGCGACGGCGAATCCGTCGATGGAGTCCGGCGGCCGTGCTCGGGGGAGACGACTCGTGGCGGCGATGTGGTGCTCCCGCGGTGGCGTGGTTCGGGGTGAAAGAAAGAGGGGGTCTAGGCGGAGCCTCTTGGCGCGTCGGCAAGGCGAGGTATGGCCGGTGGGTGCGTTGGCGGTGACGGCAACGATGAGCACGCTCGGGTGCGTGGAAGGGAGAGAGCAGAGGAGGGGGGAGGAGCACGAGGGGGAGGCCGAGAGGGTTCCACAGGTTGCGTGGCGTGCGTAGGGCGTCGGGGAGCTAGCAGAGAGGCAGGAGGTGGCCGAGCGCGTGCTCGCGCGCTACGGGTACACGCCTCTCGTCCTTCTGGCGAGAGGAGGGAGATGACTGGCAAGAGGGCCTGGTGGGCTGGGCTGCTTCGGCTGGGCCAAGTGGCTACACAGGTATGGCTAGGTAATTCTCTCTCTCCCTTTTTCTTCTGTTTTGCATTTTCTGTAATTTGTTTTGATTTAGTTTTAGACACTAAATCATTTTTGTTGCTTCTGATAATTCTTGTAGGGACTAGTTGGATTATTCCAAAGCCCTTCACCAAAGATTAGAATTATTGGACATATATTAATTAATTAATAAATATATATCCAATGCAAATAGTTATTGATTTAATTCAAAGGCCCAAAATAAATATCTCTGAGATTCCAAAAATATTGTTTTAAGTTTTACCTCTTGCCAATATTTTCAGAGACTAAGAGGAACATTTTCTTGGACTTCTTTGAAAATATTTTAATGTTGATTATTTTTGAAGTGATTTATGAGGGTTTCAACAAACCTCAATTCAACTTTCAGAATTTAGACATGATGCATGATGCTCACTCAGGTAATTAGCTACAAGCAAATTCTAGGGTTGTGACATTTCGGGCCTTTAGAAGGCCGAGTAAACCACTTGCCTTAATTGGGCTGGAAAATTATATAGGCTTTTAACAATTGAAAACTAGATTGATCCTTAATTGTGGTGAACAAATCACGGGCTGAGAGCATGCTGTAATATACATCGGCCCACTATTGGCCCATTCGTGTGACGGTCCATTAACAAGCAAAAAAAATTTGGGCCTTGGCTGACCCAATTACATGAAAGGCAGGAAGCAGGCCGGATGTATAACAGGCCAAAACTAGGCCCTACACTCTCAAGGGCCTTTAACGGGCCAATAGGCAGTTTGGGCTAGAATGTATTCACGAATACTAAGGGTCGTTAAGAGGCCGAATGTAACTACGGACCAAAATTAGGCCCACGTGCAAGTCGGGCCTTTAAATGGCCAAAAGTGAAACTGGGTCAAAAGAGGCCCATATGTGGATAGGGCCCCTGACAGGCTGAAACTAATATCGGGCTGAACTGTTAAACGGGCCATTAATAGGCCGAAGAGTAAATCGGGCCCCTAATGGACCCATTGGCACGCCAACTGTTAAAGGGTCATATCTGTTATGGGCCGTAATTTCGCCCAAGAAATGGAAGACTATTAATGGGCCGGATCGGGTATGGACCGTAACTTGGCCCAAACTATTGCACGCTGTTAATGGGCAGGATCTGATATGGGCCATAAACTGGCCCAGAGTATTGTAGTCAATTAACGACCTGTATCTAATGTAGGTCATTATTTGGTCCACAAAATGTTAGGTTGTTAACGGGCCGGCCCATTAGATCTGACATAATCTTGTGGGCCTGTTCCTAGGCCGGCATTTAAACCTATATGGGCCTCTATTGGGCCATCCCACGTGTCAACGTTTCATTGATGATTCCTGTCCAATGGACGGTTGACATCTATCCCAATGCAGAGCCGACACGTGGATCCTCGTCGAATGAGAATTTTACACTTGGAAAATCGCCCTTAGTCCAGGCTGTTAATGGGTTATCGGATCCAAACCGAAACCCGATAGCTTAACAGCGACCCGTTACGGTGGATGCCACGTGTCGGTTACCCTTTACGAAAGCACTTCTATGATGATAATTTTGGTAATGTCTTGGAACACTTCTACGACAGCACAGGTATGACTATCTTGATTTTGTCATAAAATCGTCATGGATGTACATGCATGATAGAAAACGTGACCTACTGTGACAAACATGTATCATCACAGAAGTGTATTTTTTTGTAGTGATTCCATCTCGATCTGGGCTGACCTGTGCAATGAGTTTGTTGGTGCCTTCTGGGGCGGCCATCAAGAACCAGGGTGGCCCAATGATTTGCAGCTCCTTCCACAAAAGGAAGGGAAGAGTTTGCGGAAGTACATGCAGAGGTATTGCCGAGTGCACAGGAACATTCCAGATATCCACTCAGCAGTTGTGATTGTCGCGTTCCAGTCCAACATGCGCAACTGCAGGATACGTTCCATGATGAAAGTCTGGTTGCCCAAGATTGTGAATGAGCTTTACACCTTGGCGGATAAGTGTGCATGTACAGAGGAGGAGAGGAGACTCCCCGGAGAAGAAGATGGCGTCAAAGTTGACTCAGAAGATGACAATGATGCTATGAGCCAGAATAAAAACAACAAGAAATGCAACAAGAAGCACAAGGAGAAGGCAGTGCTGGATGTTGAAGGTTCTGGCACACCTAGTACCTGCAAGAAGGCCAAGACCGCAGCTTCCAGCAAGGAAGTTTTCGCATCAACGGATTGCCGGGAGGCTGCAGTGGCCGAGAAGGCTGACACGCCGTACTACAAGATCCACCGAACCAAGTGCCATGATCTCCAAGAGTGCCATCAATTTGATCAACTCTCCAAGAAGCAGAAAGTTGAGTACGAGAAGTGTGACAAGGAAAGAGACCAATAAGGCACTAGCGGGAAAGGCCGGGGCCGTAGAGTAGGCCATCACGACAAAGTCCCTCAGCATGAAGCGAAACCTCCTAGAGGCCGTGAGTAGAAGGAAGGTGATGACGAGCGTGATGAAGGGGATGAAGAGGAAACAAGTGAAAAAAGTTCCAGAGAGCCACTAAGGCCCTGTGCATTGACTTAGGTGTATCATTGCACTCCTCTCACTGCCAGCTTAAAACAGTGGGCATGTGAGGTTAATGCTATGGAACTAGTGGCAGATTCCTAGAAGCCACTCAAGTGGTCCTGCACTGCGGTCAGGTGCTTGACGCTGTTGGTTTGTCCGACAATGTGCAACCTCAAAGTCACAAAGATGTTGGTTGACGGTGGTGCAGGCTTGAATCTAATTTCCCCGAAGGTAATCAGTAAATTGCAAATATTAGATGAAGAGCTCAAGGTTACTGGCACGTTTCAACTGATCAGCCCCAGCAGGAGCCGTCCAAAGGGGAAGATAACATTGCCAGCGACATTTGGAGGAGAGTTGAACTATCGGACCGAGAAGATTATGTTCAACATGGTCGAGCTTCCCTTGCCGTTAAATGGGATCCTTGGCCGTCCGGCTCTGGCAAAATTCATGGTGGCATCTCATTATGCCTCTAATACACTAATGATGCCAGGGTCGATGGGCGTCATCTCCATCTTGTTGGAAAAGAAGGACACAATCATATACATGGGTAAGATGTACATGTGCGCGGTCGCTGCCGGGGTCGCGGAAGCTGCCATTCTCGCCAAGAAAAATGAGAAAGGGAGAAAAGCTACCAGGGATACCAGCAAGGAATCCGGGAAGCGTGCCTCTCCGGAGGGTGCTGCACCTGTCTATGACTTGCCAGAGAGTTCCACTAGCAAGAGATACAAGGCTGCTGCACTTCAGTGAAGATGGTCCCGGCAGGGCTGGTTGGAACTGATGGTATGTTCACTATCAGCTCCACCCTTGACGACAAATTGGAAAGCGCGCTCGTTGCCTTCCTGCGGGCGAATGTTGATGTGTTTGCTTGGAAACCATCCGACATCCCCGGTGTCCCTAGGGTGGTAATCGAGCACCACCTTGCTATCTGCCCTCATGCCTGGCCCGTCAAGAAGAAGGTTAGAAAGCAAGCTTTGGAGAGGCAGGAGTTCATTGTCGAGGAGATCAACAAGCTCAGAGCAGGGGTTTGGTCATAGGAGTGTTGCATCTAACATGGTTGGCAAACCCGGTGGTGGTGCGCAACGAAAATGGAAAATGGAGGCTATGCATAGACTTCACAGATCTAAACAAAGCATGCCCAAAGGACCCATTCCCCTCGCCGCTTATCGATCAGATCGTGGATTCCACTTCTGGATATGATCTACTTTCCTTCCTGGATGCCTACTCCGGATACCACTAGATATTCATGTCCAAAGAAGACAAGGAGAAGACTGCACTCATAACCCCATGTGGCATGTACTTCTTATTATGAATGCCCTTGGGGTTGAAGAGTGATGGGTCCACCTTTTCGAGAGCAGTACAAATTGGGTTTGAGTCTCAACTGCACAGGAATATTGAAGCTTACATGGATGACAGAGTAATCAAGACCAAGGATAGATAAACACTTGTTCAGGACTTGGAAGAAACCTTTGCAAACCTGCGCAAGATCAACTTGAAGTTCAACCTAGAGAAGTGTGTTTTTGGCGTTCCCTTTGGTAAGCTACTTGGCTTCTTTGTGTCTCACTAGGGGATAGAGTCCAACCCTGACAAGATTAGAGCACTCGAACATATTCGAGCACCCAAGACAGTCCAGGACGTGAGGCGTTTAACTGGATGTGTTGCCGCGATGAGTAGGTTCATTTCCATGTCTGTCAAGCGCGCTCTGCCGTTCTTCAAAATTTTGAAGAAGGCAAGGCCCATGAAGTGGCTCCGGAGGCGGAAGCAGTGCTGCAGGAATTGAAAACTTATCTTTCCACTGTTCCCACCTTGGTCGCTCCTAAACCACAAGAGTCATTGTTGTTTTATTTCGCAGCAACCAATCAAGTGGTTAGTGTGGCACTGGTGGCGCAGCGGGAAGTGGAAGAAGGAGCAGCCACAACTATTGTCCTCCTAGGAAAAGGAAGTGAACCAGTCATGGTAGGGATGAGTGTAGATCATGAGAAGGAAGAGTGTGGTAGTAAAGGCAATCCCAGGGCCATGGCGCAGAAGAAGGTGGTGCAGCGACCAGATTACTTTGCAAGCTCCCTATTGCAGGGGGCTATATCAAGGTATTCTAGGGTACATAAATCTTCAGCCTCATCATGGCCTCGAGGAAGCTGCGCCACTACTTCCAAGACCACGAGATCACAGTTTGTCACCTGTTTCCCTTTACAACGCATACTGAGGAACCCAGAGGCCACTAGCAGAATATTTGAATGGGCACTAGAGTTATGAAGCTTTGGGTTGAAGTACAAAAGCACCTCGACCATTCAGAGCAGAGCACTGGCGAAGCTCATTGCATAGTGGACACCTAGTCCAGATGAAGAGACGTCGAAAACAGTTATCCCCGGCAAGGAAGCGCCCATATTAGATCATGTACATTGACGGTGCTTCCTCGCTGCAGGGTGCGTGGGCTGGCATGCTCTTCATTGCACCCACCGGAGAGCACCTGAAGTATGTGGTACAAATGCGCTTTCTGTTGGAGAAGGCTACCAACAACACTCGAAAATATGAAGGACTCCTTACCGGGCTAAGGATTGCAATAGAATTCAGGATTAAGAAGTTGATCATCCATGGAGATTCACAACTTGTGGTGCGACAAGTCAACATGGATTACCAAAGCCCTTTGGTTGAGGCGTACTTTTAAGAAGCGAGGAACTTGGAGGAACACTTTGACGGATGGCAAACAAAGCACGTGCCACGTGCGGAAAACAGCACCGCTGATTATTTGTCAAAGTGTGCCGCACAAAAGCTCCCTGTGGAACTAGGACCTTTGTCCACCATCTAACTCAACCCTCAGTGTCTCCATTGACGATAGATTGAAAAAGGAGGAAGCTAGACTCCGGAGGGCCTTCATCGGCAGGACCTCCAGAGGTCCCCAGTAAGGAATCTGACGGGAACAACTCCACCTCGCTTGGTGAGCTGCACTCTTCAGCAAGACCACATTTCTTCGCAGTCGAGGTAGGCGCTCCCACGAGTGAGGAGGTGCCGTTGGTCATAGTTGTTGAGCCACGAGCTCCAACTTGGGCGCAGCACATCATCCACTACCTCCAAACTGGAGGACTTCCGAAAGAACAAGAAGAAGTTGAAAGAGTAGCCCGGAGGGCTAGTATGTATCAGTTTCTCGATGACACAATATACAGAAGGAGGCCCAACGCTGTGAAATTGAAGTGCATTTGTCGGGAAGAGGAGAGGGCAATATGGGCAGAGATACACAAAAGCATGTGCGGCTCCCATATTGGATCGAGAGCCTTGGTTGGAAAAGCTTTCCGGCAAGGTTTCCACTGGCCCACAACCCTCCAAGATATAGTCGAGCTAGTCACCAGATGTGAAGCCAGTCAGTACCAATCCAAGAATTTCCATCAACCTGCTCAAGCTCTCCGGGCGATTTCTTTAATCATGGCCTTCGGTCTGGGGGATCGACATCCTGGGACCCTTCCCTTGTGCTACCGGAAGTGGAGCCCATGAGGAAGGTGACCGCACAATCATCTATCAAGTTCTTGAAGGGATTGGTGTGCCATTTCGGAGTACTCGCAGAGTCATCACTGACAATGGCACCCCAATTCACAAGCCGCACCTTCATCCGATACGCTCAAACCCTCACAAGCTAGATTTAATTAGCCATTGTTGCCTAACCCAGAAGCAATGTACCAGCTGAGAGGGTGAATGCTAAAGTGTTGTGAGGACTCAAGACAAGAACATTGGATAAGCTGCAAAAGTGTGGCAGAGGCGGGATCGACAAGCTGCAGGTGGTTCTTTGGTCCCTCTGTACAACACCAAATCGAGCTACCGACCAGACTTCCTTCTCCCTAGTCTATGGGGCAGAAGTACTACTCCCCATGGAACTCATATACGGGTCGCCTCGGTTATTTGCCTATGATGAAGTAGAGCAAGATCAGCATCGGCGTGACGACACCATGCTCATTGGAGGACCGTCTCCAGGCTGCTGTGCGTGATGTACGCTACCAGCAAGCCCTGCGTCGCTATCACAGCCACATGGTCCAAGTCCGGAGGCTTGAGGAAGGCAACCTTGTCCTTAGGCGTGTTTAGTCCGCCAAGGGTACCAACAAGTTGATGACGATGTGGGCAGACCCTTACTGGGTAGTACGAGTCACCAGACCTGGCGCAGTCCGTCTAGAGACCCAACTGCGAAACTCATGGAATATTGAGCATCTTTGCAATTTATACCCATAAGGCGCGGCTGTCGGCTCGGCTGCCACCCTTTTGTACAAGCCTTGCCGATGTTGCATGTAACCCATTGTACAAAGCCAGGCGCAGGCCCTGAGCAACAGATCAAGAAACGAAGCGTTGGCGCCCTAAAAAAACAACATGCATACATGATTAGCTTAGCATAAGCATGATATGATCATATAGATGAGGCAATATGCTACTACATTTCCATCCACACTAACTACAGGGTTTCTTGTTGCAGACCTGATCCTAGGAAGAGGAAAGAGAAAACAAGCTCGCATATCGACCTTCGACAAGCCAAACAGATAAGTCTTCTTTTTATCCATACATGTCATTGTAAGAATAAAACTTGTGTAGAGAGAAAAAAATTTCGCCTTCGAAACATTTGTGCTCCCATCCTTTGATATGAACATTGCTTCGGTTAGAAAGGTTGTAGTGGAATTTGATAGAGGAGGGTTGACAAGGGGCCGGTTTCCTTCCATAATTTTACGCCCGGCAGGCCATGCCAGATTGAAACGATGGAATGCACCTGCAAGATAGCTTGCCGAGGAAACTTGTTTACTTAAATGTATAGTGACGATCCTCCTATGCATGGATATAATACATGCACATGTACCCAACAAGGCTTCTCTTTTTCATTAATATGCGGATAAAACTGTACAAATCTTACAAAGTACAACATCGGTGAAATAGGTTACATATTTAAGACTAAAATTTGGCAAATGCCTACATATTTTAGACTGGAAAAAGATAAGTGCCCTGTAATCCCTTTCTTCTCCCGCTTCTCCTAGGAACTATGGTGGGAGGTGAAGAGGGCAAAAGTAGTGCCCGGGTAGAAGCCCAGCCTGACCCCGTCAAGTCCCGTGGGACTGGTCCTGACAAGATCGGGAGGGCGCGGACGAAGGTGATGGATGGGGAGAGCGGCTAGGTGATTCCCTAGTCACCGCCACCAGGGCCACCAGGAAACGGGAGAATTGACACCGGCAGCAAGGATGAAGCCGGAGTCCACGAGAGCTGGAAGCCTGCTGGAGGAGGTGAAGGAACGACACAAACCAAACACCCCAGCAAATCGCCTTGACAGGGAGGGGATGTAGGCGCAGATGGTACTACCGCCGACTGATTGTGACGGTGCGGCTGGTATTCAGCCAGAGTTGGAGCCGTCATTCTCCCCATCGACTTAGCCGTCACTGTAATCCTCATTGCTATGGCTCGAGGAGGAGCTTTCGTCGTCGGTCGAACTCTCTGTGCAGCACCCTAAGCTAGCACCCAAATGCCCGAAGATCTTGATGGAGAGCAAGGTGGAATCCATTAACTTGAAGTGAAGAACGCGCGCCGCCGCCAAGCTATGGGGATGAGCGAAGGTCTTCCAGCCACGCCGAAGAAGCTTGACAGGAGGTACCGGGAACTCTATGTCTGCCCGCATGCTGCCATTACAGCAGCCCCTCATGTGCAGCCTCAGACCCAGCGGTTGTTCGACCTCCATCACCCTTGCAAATGGAGATGGAAGCCGAAGGCGACTACACGGGGGCCCGTTAGGCTTGATAATGAACTCTAGTGATTGGTCCCCAATGTGGCCTTCATTTGGACCCAGGACAACAAGAGGGGGAGCCATCAACACACTGCCTCTCCCTCCTTGTCCCTGATCCCCATGGCGGCCGAGTCCCCGTCCCGTACTGCCTGCTCTCATGCCGGGCTCCAACCCCGCATCCTCAGCAGGAGGAGGGAGGCGTTATCATGTGGAAACCCTCATCACACTACTGGGGCACCACCTCGACCTCTCCCACTTGCCATGGCAGAGAGAAGATATCAAAAGGAAGAATAAGAAGGTGGGTGTGAGCATGCATCTCGCCGACGTCCCCCTTTAGAGGCGAATGGAGTCAGGGGCTCGCCCCTCACCAAGGGGACAACCACCCTGCTCCACCAATCTTACTCCCCTATGCCACCAGTGGCACACAGAAACAAGACCGACCTCCTGCGCCAATCTGTGGCGCTTGGCTTTCTACCATGGCACTCATTCTCGTGCCCTCCGCGTCCGCCATCAACCCTGCGCAAGGCATGCAGCATACGTGGCGGAAATGCCAGGAGCGTGGAAACAAGTCGAATGGCAGTTATTGCCCCATGAACATGGGACGTGGGTAGCCCACAGATCGTGGCCCAAATCTTCCCCACTATGTCTCACACGATGCGCGGGAAAACTGGAAACTAACTCAAGCATAGGATAATGAAGAGGTAGGAAAAAACTCAAGAAGAGAGATATTGCAGGACCTCTGCTTGTGTACCCGACATGGCCTACACCAACGGTGCTCGGCAGCACGTTCGGGCCAGGCCCGAGTGTAGCGCCCAAGATGCGATTCTATCCCAATCAAATGATGGACTCATGATTAGAGCACAACCGCATTCCGAGTGCATAGCAAGGTTGATATCATTAAAACATACCATGTGTTGAATAGATGAGAATACAAGATAAAGGCTTACACTCGCCACAAGCTACATCATGAGTACAACAATTCATCAATACATAGAAATCATCATACAGAAGTGCAGGATCTAACTACGGATGAAATCAAATGAAAAAGAAGAACGACATCCACCCTGCTAGCCCAGGTTCCCCGACCCGGAACCTATCCCTTGAACAAAGAAGAAGAACTCGAAAATCAAGCATCGCGCTCACGTCTAATCATCGCATTACCTGTACCTGCAACCGTTGTTGTAGTAACCTGTGAGCCACGAGAACTCAGCAATCCCATTACCATGTGTAGCAAGACTAGCAAAGCTTAATGGGTATGGAAAGGATAAGTGGTAAGGTTGCAGCAAGCGACTAAGCATTGTATGGTGGCTAACTTATGGGTACAAGAGTAAGATTTGAAACTACGTAAACGGTCGCAAACTAGTAATGATCAAGAAGTAATCCTGAACTACTTACGTTCAAACATAACCAGACCGTGTTCCCCTCTCGAAGTTCCCTGAAAAGAGACAATCACGGTTACGCACGTGGTTGGTGTATTTTAATTGGGTTTACTTTAAGTCCTCTACAACTGGATATTAACAAATTCCCATCTGCCACATAACCGCAGGCACGGCTCTTGAAAGTTTAAACCCTGCAGGGGTGTCCCAACTAAGCCCATGACAAGCACACGATCTGCGGAGACAATCCTCCATCGCGGGACCCTCCGATCAGACTCAGAATCCTGGTGCACAAGACATTTCGACACTAGTAAAACTAATCCAGCAAGACCTCCCGACGTGCCGACACCCTGATAGTAGCCACGCGTATCTCGTCTCAGGCCACGATGGCTGAGCTCAGTGTACAGGTACCAAAATACCCCAAGTTGCCAAGGGGCGGTCCCGCAGGGTGCTCTAGTTTGGGATCGACACCATCAGCACTGCCCCCCTGTATTATGTTGAATAACGAACCTCGGGTAGCGCTAACTCCCTATGCATCAAATTTATTATCATGTTTAGTTATTAGGTTGGGCAAATGTTAAAACCAATGTTGGGCCTTGCTGGAGGAGTTTTATTCAAAGAGAACTGTCAAGAGGGGCCCATAAACCCTCACCGTTTTAGGGACACAAAATCAAGGATCATAACACCAATATGACGGAAACTAAGGCGGCAAGAGTGGAACAAAACACCAAGCAAAAGGCTAAGCCTTCCACCCTTCACCAAGTATATAGATGCATTAATTAAATAGGAGATATTGTGATATCCCATGATATCCATATCCCAACATGGAACAACTGCAACGTCTATAAGAGGGGCTGAGCAAAGCGGTAACATAGCCAAACAACGGTTTGCTAGGGTGGTGGAAAAGGTTAGAGGTTGTTTCATGGCATATTGCGAGTATTGATAAACAAATGGTAGGTAGCGCGACATAGCGATAGCATCGAGACAACTAGCAAAGCAAAGAAAGTAGTGATATCCAAGGTGACGGTCATCTTGCCTGAAATCCCGTTAGGAAGAAGAACGAGTCCATGAAGAAGGAGATCCCACGTACACTACTAGGAAAAGGGCTACTAATGGCGCACCAGTTTTGCCTACTAATGGCGCACTACTGGTGCGCCATTAGTATCACGCCACTAGTATTTCTTACTAATGGCGCACCGCCGATGTGCCATTAGTATCTGGTATACTAATGGCGCACCGCGTAGCGCGCCATTAGTATAGAACACCATGCGCCATTAGTATCTGGCATACTAATGGCGCACTGTTGGGTGATGCGCCATTAGTATGAATATTAGGTTTTTTTTACTTTTCAGAATTTTGCACAGGTTACAAAATATATTATTGGACAGAATATAGACAGCACCCCACAACAAGAGCAGATTCATCGAATACAATAGAAGATTAGTCTCCGAATACAATTCATCATATTAGTCTCCAAATTCAAAAGACCGAACAAAGATAGAACATTACAAGTCTCGAGACCGCGAGTAGCGAGTTTGTCGGAAGTAATACTAATCATAACAAGTCCAACTAATCATCATCATACAACTTCTACTCTTTATTAATAACAAGTGATACGATCGTCATCTTGATAGTCATCGAACCAACCCTACTTAATTGTTCTTAGCACATGATCATCAGTATTAGGCAGGACGTAAATACCCTATTTAAGGTAAAATAGCATAAAACAATATAGACCCTGACTCTCCATTATGGAGAATGGAGAACATCATGTCTCCAATTCTTGCGCTTCGCTTCCTTTTGCTTCCAAGATTAAGACTACCTTTCTTATACATCAAATGAGGCACACAATTCTCTGGGATTATTTGTTGAAAAACATAGTAATAACTTCATAGTTAGCAATGATGTACTAGTTTTAGAAGCATGCAAAAGATGCACGGATGGCGTAATAGTAAAAATCTTACCAGGG
Organism: Triticum urartu; assembly: GCF_003073215.2. Taxonomy (NCBI): domain Eukaryota; kingdom Viridiplantae; phylum Streptophyta; class Magnoliopsida; order Poales; family Poaceae; genus Triticum; species Triticum urartu. The sequence continues at coordinate 78,148 of NW_024115440.1, forward strand.
TATCTCCATGGTAGTTACCGTAGTTGAACACATGCACTAGTAGCACATATTTACCATAATGTTGAGGAGTTTGATTGTGGATATTGTAATTCTCAATGTCAGTACAAAATCCGACCAGATGTTTTTTCTCCTTGTAAGTTGTTAATTTGGAGCCATCGGTGTAGTGGGTTTTGTCTACCATCTCCCGCACATTCTTTGAACAATAAAAATAAGCTGTCAATGGAAATAAGCTATCAACTATTTTGAAATAAACAATATAAATTAGCTAATAACTATCTTTGAGAAACTCACATAGAGGTAGAACTGGAGGCATATCAACAAGGACCCAAATGTCCATATTGTCTTGGTCGATGTCAGGATTACCAAGATCCATGGTGATAAGCATACCCTCATCAATACCATACATCTTGCAAAATGCTTCCAAATTTTTGCAACCAAATTGGGTTACGCTCTCAGAATTATATAGATTTACTTCAAAGTTCACATCGTGATGAGTCCTTAGGTGAATTTTCTTTGTTTCAGAAATTTCATGGTCTTCAAAATCCATCCTCTCCAAGACATAGCGTCTTGCATGGCATGGGATAAGCTATACTCGAATTGTAAAAGATGAAAATTACACGTTGAAATAGTTGAAGTCATGCTTAATTATGAAAATAACACTTGTCGTCGTTGTGTACTATTTCAACTTCGGAGGTCTCCTTGAGCTTAATGCTGAAGCGCCAATCATCGTCCAGGTGAGGCATGTCGCACAGACCTCGATCGTCGTGACACCAGTAGCACTCCCCCGGGAGACTTTCGTCGTCCGATGATGATGACGACATATCCTACGTTCATAATTCAAAACTACATCATTTAGGGTTTGTCGACACCGAGGCATCCTAAAAGCTAAGCTTTTATCATTTAGGGTTTTGTCAACGCTGAGGCACCCTAAAAGCCTAAGCTTTCATCATTTAGGTTCTTATCGACACCGAGGCACCCTAAAAGCCAAGGTTTTATCATTTAGGGTTTGTTGACGTCGAGGCACCCTAAAATCCTAAGCTTTCATCATTTAGGTTTTGTCCACGCCGAGGCACCATAAAATCCTAAGCGTACATCATTTAGGTTCTCATCGACACCGAGGCACCCTATAGAAGCTAAGTTAATCTTTCATCATTTAGGGTTTATCGATGCCGAGGCACCCTAGGTTGGGCCTAATCACTTGGCACTAATCACTTGGCTCTATTGCCACCTATGTTGGGTTTATCATCTAGGGATTATCGATGCTAAGGAGAATTCTAAGTTGGGCCTAATCAGTTGGCTCTATTGCCAGCTATGGTTTAATGCAGCAAGAATGGCGGGGAAGTTGATCCTACTTAACTAAGTACTAAGATACCCCGGCCCATGCATTAGCCGCAAGTACCCCATATGTCCTATTTTTAGCAAAGTCATGCTAAAATTCACGGAAAATTTCGGCATGACCTTTGCTGAAAATAGGACATATGGAGTACCCGAATTTGCCGGAACGAAAGTTAATCGACATTCTGGCAAACTCAAGGGCCTCTCGGGGTACCTGCAAATTCATCACGACACAATGGTCAGAGACAAAACCCAGCAAACTAGCAAGATGACCATCATCTTTGCAAGTCATT
>NW_024115441.1:0-9698 GCF_003073215.2 Triticum urartu
CGTAGGTATGACGGTTTTGCTGGTTCTTTCGCCGGATCGCATGGGGGTGGGACCACGTAATTAAGAAGAACGAATCACGTCTGAGTTTCAAAAAAAAAGAACGAAACACGTTTGGGGTGGAACGTACGCAGGGAAAACTAACAGCACGCGGGAGGGAGGCTCGACGAAGGGTTCGACGACGTAAGACGGGAAACGAAGCACTGCGTTTCTTTTGGGTATTATTATTATTATTATTATTAGAGAATTAGAGATTAGAGATTATTTGTTTCCTGAAAATCTATTACTTGTTTCCTAAAGCAAATTGCATTAATGAGAGAGATCCGTTGATTTGGTTAAGGTAGTAAAGAATCTATTATTTGTTTGCTAAAGCAAATTGCATTAATGGGAGAGATCCGTTGATTTGGCTAAGGTAGGAAATAATCTATTATTTGTTTTCTATATAAAGCAAATTGCATTAATGAGAGAGATACGTTGATTTGGCTAAGGTAGGAAAGTTAGATCCGTGATCTTTTGTCATTAGGAAAGTGTTGAAAATAAACCGTTCCGGACTACCAACTTCTCCATTTGTTTTTTTTTCGCTGGTTAATTTTCGTAGGTTTTTTTCGCTGGATTGTCTTGGGTGCGATCGGAGGTTAGGCCCTGGAGTGCGTGGGGCGGGTGGGGGCTTCGGTACGCGGTTTTTTCGGTTCGTGGCGGCTCAGTGTAAGGTGGGACGAGGTACCAAAAAAAACCATGGAAAATGGGATGAAAAAAAACCTGGAAGCGAGACTACCAACTGCCTCATTAGGAGTAGAGATAATATAATAACTAAGATATTAACAACACTGTTGCTTGAAGGGTCCAATCAGAAGCTCCTATTTATTTTAGTCTGCCAAGCAATCTGTGTGTGCTGCAATCTTCAAGCAAAATTTACTTTTTGCATAGATCACAATAATAAAGGCAACAAGCGGAAGATTCATGAATTTGTTGCTGCTACCCAGATAGAAAATTGAAGGCAGCCTACCTCATCTTCCCAAGTTGATTGTGAGACTTACTTTATTCCAGAACGTGATGTCCATGTGCCACCAAAATGGCTCCCAAGGATGGCACTACTTGCTAGTTATTCCAGAGTTGATAGTGAGAACATTCCACATCTGCAGCCATAAAAAATAATCAATTGAATGGAGTCCTTATAACGGGGAAACATAACTTGAAGGCAGCAATCCTATCCATCAGTTCTGACACAACAATAGCAAATAGGAGAAGTTAAGAAAGATCTAAAACCAGGTGTACTACTCCAATGAATCTGTGTGTAACAAGAACGAAAGGTCGGGGAAGAGAGAGAGGGCACAAAGGGGAGAGGGGGAGTACATGCGTGTAAAGGGTAGCCTGGCCTCGCCGGCGTGCGTCCCTCCCGCTCCAGATCAGGAACCTGGGAGAAGGTGAGGAAAGGTGGCGACAAGGTGCACGCCAGCGCGGCTGCTGCTCCCCTTATCTTGTCAAGGCCAGACTGAGGACGCGTTGCGGCTGCTGCTCCTCTCATCTTGCTGACGCAGGAGGTCCATGGTGGACACAGGCGAGGAGGAGGAGGCCCCGCCGCCGCCAGGCTTGTCCACCACCATGGATTTCTCTCCAATGCGGCAGGGATGCGGCAACAGCAGGAGCGGAGGTGGCGGCGACATAAAGGCAACGGTTGTGACTACAAGTTCTTCAGGGTTTATATGTTCAATGAGAGTATCAGTATAGTCTTTTTGCATTTACCAGTATCTCTCATTCTAGGTTCTATTGGTAGATGCAAAGCAAGAGTCGAGGTCAAAAATAAAGGTCTTAACTTTCATGCAACTGATAAACAACAATACCCAAATAGGACGACCTATGATATACCTCTTATAAGACATTTTGACAGCAGATTGAACTGCCAAAATATCTTATATTCAGGAATGGAGGGAGTATTACCCAGTTGCCACAACAGTTCACTCAACAACTTACAAAACTCGATCATGCACACCAAAAAATATACCAAGATTCAATTAGCCAACAAACCTGTAATTCACAGAAATGCTAGAACATACATAATCTTGCCAACCATTCAAATGACTTAAAGCCCATGGCAAAACAAACTCTGAAGAGTTCAACATGGAATTCAAGATACAATATATTAAAGGTTCCAGAACCAAAACATTATCTAGGGCAAAACATCATCCAAGGTAATCATCTAAACAAGAACACTCCTTAAGATTCTGGAAATGGACCAACACAGTAATACAAAGCTATGCAGGATCTTTGTCAAGCAGCTTATCGCTTCTTGGAGACACCAACAGTCTTTCCTCTCCTGCCGGTTGTCTTGGTGTGCTGACCACGGACACGCACGCCCCAGTAGTGACGCAGACCGCGATGGTTCCTGGAAAAGAGAGGAGTTTCAAGCATAAGTGATCACTCACACATCTATACAGTAGGACAATGCTGCTGCAACAGTTAAGTTAAGGAATCAGCCATCAGCATACATCTCTTGGAAACAAAGCATCGATATACAGAACAGCTGGGTCACATACAAGGTACACTAGAAGGGTACACATGAATACATTGACAATCATCAATTACCAGATTACAAGACAGAAATTATGAAATTAAGTCAACAAGAGCATAGGGCAGACTTTAAAATCTGGACACAAGTAGTAGAAAACAAGTTCCAACAGGTTGACTAAATTGAACTGTTATATAACAGTAAGTTAGAGCTGGCACAAGTTCCAGGTAATATCCATCAATACAGAGCTAGCATGCTGTGTTTCTGTAGAAATAAGCATCAATTCACTATCTAAGCAAAAAGCTAGCCCAAGTGTCTAAGCAGACTAGCACAGGCACATAGAATTTAGCACATGATGCTAGTACTTGCTACCCTGACATTTCAGACATTCTGGTGTTTAGGAGATTTGACTTCCAGCAGAAAACTCGTCAATCAACAACCTAGCAAATAATGACAAATTAAACTGTCTACTACCATGCAAGACACATACTGCTAGTACTAATATGCGAAATGCAAGCATCATCAGTAGCTGAATCTAACACAAAGTCATATATATCAAGCAATAGTAAGGGGCAAAAAGAAAAGAGGGAACGGCGAGGTTATACCTGATCTTCTTGAGCCTCTCAAGGTCATCCCTGAGCTTCATGTCCACGGCGTTGGACACGACCTGGGAGAACCTCCCGTCCTTGTAATCCTTCTTCCTGTTGAGGAACCAATCCGGCACCTTGAACTGGCGCGGGTTGTGCACCACCGCCATCAGACGGTCCATCTCCTCCGCGGAAAGCTCTCCGGCCCTGCACACCCACACAAACAAAGCGCACGGATCAGCACCACACCCACCACGGCAAAATCTGGCGAGAAAGGGGGGCGGACGGGTTCCTCACCTCTTGTTCATGTCGATGTCGGCCTTCTTGCAGACGATGTTGGAGAAGCGGCGGCCCACACCCTTGATGGAGGTCAGCGCGAACATGATCTTCTGCTTACCATCGACGTTGGTGTTGAGCACACGCAGGATGTGCTGGAACTCCTCACCCGCGATCAGCGACTGCGGCCAAGGAAGATTCACGGATGTCAGCACACGAGGAGGGATCCGCGAGAGGTGGAGGACGGCGGAGAAGGGAGGGGGGAGACGCTTACCATGGCTGCAGTCGGCGGCGGCGGCGACGGCGGCGGCGGCTGGGGCGGTCGGGGGCAGGAAGGGAGGAGGTGCGTTCGCGTCTAGGGTTTTGGAGCCGGGGTCGCGGGGATGAATTTTATATACCCGAGGTGAAACCCTGGTGCTTCATCGGACGGCTGTGATCTGCGGGAGGGATGCCGATCCCTGCGGGCTCTGTAAATGGGCGGCTTTCTTGGGCTCTATTGGAACGGGCCTTTTTCTGGACTTTCTTGGGCTCTTTTTGAACGGGCCGTTGGGGGAGCTCTGCCTCGCCTCGCAGGAGCATTTGCTCTTTATTGTTACCCCTCAAAAAAAATTGCTCTTTATTGTCTCAAAAAAACAATTTTGCTCTTTCGTTTCTTTCTCAAAAAAAAAAAGTTTTGCTCGCAGACCTAGATTAATAGTATTACAAACTACTGTATATCTGTAGCATTATGTCAAGTAGTATATTATTGCAACTTGAATTCATTTGGGTAGCAGACCTAGATGAATAGTATTACAAACTACTGGAGTACATCCAAGTATATTAATGGAAACTGAATTCATTTGGGTGGCAGAGACACCACAAAAAAAGCTCTGAAGGTAAACAGTGGGTGGGAGTTGAACATAAAACTCTACACTGTTGAAGGACTTCGCATGGCCCCTACCACTCCCAGCGGGACGTGCATCCCGTTCCAGGATATAAGCAACTCCGGGTCGAGGTAGCCACAGGTTCCTTGCACGAGCGTGACGAACTGTGACTCGTCTGCCGGTGCTAGGATGGAGGCGCCGAAGTCGGAGACCTTGGCCGTGAGGCCACCATCGAGGAGGATGTTGGAGGACTTGACGTCGCCATGGAGGATGGGTGGCGACGCCCAAGAGTGCAGGTAGGCGAGAGCTTCAGCAGAATCATGGGCAATCTACAGACGAGCTGCTAGGGAGATGCGCTTGACGGGGCTGCCATGGATGAGTTGGTACAACGTGCCATCTCGGACGAACTCGTACACCAACGTGGGCACTTCAACCTCGAGGCAGCATCCCAACAACTTGACGATGTTCCTGTGGTTTATCTGAGATAGGATCAACATCTCCCGACCGAACTCTTTCTTGTTCTTCTCGTCGATGGTCTTGCATCTTTTGACGGCAACCTCGACGCCACTGTCGAGAAGCCCCCTGTAGACGGTGCCATGTCCTCCATAGCCGATGATGTGCTTCTCGTCAAACTTGTCGGTGGCTTGCTGTAGCTCCTCCGAGAATATCTTGAAAGAAACTCCTTGTTGTGACTTCATTTTTTCAAATAGAAGCATGTCGCCATGCTGTCGAAAATACTTATGTTTGATGGACTCTGTCCTTCGTCTTTCCTTAACAAGGTATCCGCGGGTGAAGAGAACTGATGACCCACAAGTATAGGGGATCTATCGTAGTCCTTTCGATAAGTAAGAGTGTCGAACCCAACGAGGAGCAGAAGGAAATGATAAGCGGTTTCCAGTAAGGTATTCTCTGCAAGTACTGAAATAAGTGGTAACAGATAGTTTTGTGATAAGATAATTTGTAACGAGCAACAAGTAACAAAAATAAATAAGGTGCAGCAAGGTGGCCCAATCATTTTTGTAGCGAAGGACAAGCCTGGACAAACTCTTATATGATGTAAAGCGCTCCCGAGGACACATGGGAATATCGTCAAGCTAGTTTTCATCACGCTCATATGATTCGCGTTCGGTACTTTGATAATTTGGTATGTGGGTGGACCGGTGCTTGGGTGCTGCCCTTACTTGGACAAGCATCCCACTTATGATTAACCTCTATTGCAAGCATCCGCAAATACAACAAAAGTATTAAGGTAAACCTAACCATAGCATGAAACATATGGATCCAAATCAGCCCCTTACGAAGCAACGCATAAACTAAGGTTTAAGCTTCTGTCACTCTAGCAACCCATCATCTACTTATTACTTCCCAATGCCTTCCTCTAGGCCCAAATAATGGTGAAGTGTCATGCAGTCGACGTATCATAATCAAAGGGGTATGAATGTGCATATAGGATCTGAACATATGATCTTCCACCAATTAAACCAACTAGCATCAACTACAAGGAGTAATTAACACTACTAGCAACCTACTAGCACCAATCCCGGACTTGAAGACAAGAATTGGATACAAGAGATGAACTAGGGTTTTGAGATGAGATGGTGCTGATGAAGATGTTGATGGAGATTGCCCTCTCCCGATGAGAGGAGCGTTGGTGATGACGATGGCGATGATTTCCCCCTCCGGGAAGAAAGTTTCCCCGGCATAACAACCCCGCCAGAACCCTAGATTGGTTCCGCCTCGTGGCGGCGGAGTTTCGTCCGAGAAGATGGCTTATGATTATTTTCCCATAGAAAAAGTCCATATAGCAGAAGATGGTCACCCGAGGGTCACCAGGGGGCCCACGAGGTAGGGGGGCGCGCCCGGGGGGTAGGGCGCGCCCCCCACCCTCGTGGGCAGGGTGTGGCCCCCCTGGTGAAGTTCTTGCGCTCAATGTTTTTTATATATTTGGAAAATATCATCCGTGAAGTTTCAGGACTTTTGGAGCTGTGCAGAATAGGTCTCTAATATTTGCTCCTTTCCCAGCCAGAATCCCACCTGTCGGCATTCTCCCTCTTTATGTAAACCTTGTAGAATAAGAGAGAATATGCATAAGTATTGTGACATAATGTGTAATAACAACCCATAATGCAATAAATATTGATATAAAAGCATGATGCAAAATGGGCGTATCAAGAACCACAAGGGCAACAAATCCGATACTTGCACCTGCGTAAGTACACGTCAATTTAGAACCCAGACCAAACAGATAGCAGATTACTCAGGATAATACAAGTCTCCTAGTATATCGGTTATAATAAATCTTATATTATGGGACAGATGGAGTATTTCTTAGTATATTGAAGAGAGAAATTGATTGACATACCAACGGTAGGCATCACCCAAGCATGCCTTTGATATGGCACGCAAACACCCTAGATCATCTGCTTCCCTGGTGCGCAGGGACATGTGAAACTTCCCACCGTGTTGGCGCACATACCCACGCAAGGATAAGTGGCACTGTCAAGACACTCATCGATATCTGCAATGACAAATTTGAAGCTAGATCAGCTAACTTTCTCACAAACTCGGTAAATCTGTCACAAACTCTTACGACACAATCAATTAGAGAGGCAGAGAGCTAGAAGACCTGTGCATCCGCCATTGATGTATGGTACCCAGCTGAGCACTTGCAGCGGTAACCAGGCTGGTTCGGGGAGTTGACACATTCGTTGTTCCGACCAGTACATGCGTAGGAGCTCATGTTTCTCTTGGCTTCATCACACGACCAGGGTCCTACGTTCCAGTCCAACACGGCCGGGGGTTTCCCCTTGTAAGTCTCGTTGAACACTGTCGATGTTAGGTATGTGGTGCTGAAACTAAAGCCCGCCTTCTCCATCATCACAACGTAGCTGCAGGGCTGATCAGGGTCTGTGCTATTGTAATACTCGTTTAGATATGATTGAAAGTAGTTCAAATTCTTCGGGATGTCCGCCTGGCAGCAGCCACCGCGGCGGGAGCATGTGCCGTTTAAGGGTCTCCCGTTGCATGTCGAGTATCATACTATTACGGCCTACATGATTTTTTGAGCGTGATGAGGAACATCGTTCCCTTATCACCATTCTAACTTTAATCAAGAACAATAATCAAGAGATAGCTTGGAAATACTATTAAGTAGCCACATTTGTGTTCATCATTTTTAGCGAGGACATATTGAATGCTAATGCCTTGATACCAACGGGATAATCGCCCCTCCTTGAAAGAATAGTCACTCATTGAATCCAATTAGTATATTCTTCAAACTTATTCAATTTAAGGATTCTTATCATAATTTATACTTACAAAAGACATTTATTTTGAAACGAAGGGATCTGTTTTGCTAATTTGAACCTCTAATATCAAATTCAAGAACAAGTAGGCAAACAAAATGAGTTGTACTAATTGTATTTAACCCAAGATTATGTACACCCATTTTTTTCCTTTCGGATGGAATTGTCCCCACTGTGAACATAGTATAACTTGGGTGGTTAGCGGAGGTGGTTCTGCCCCTAGCTCACCAAGAACCAAATCAACCTCTAGTTTAACGTTTTGTTGTCACATCGATGCAGCTATTCTTTTGGAGGGGCGATGATTCCGTTGGCATCAAGGCGCCTATAGTGACTTCTTCAATTTCTAGCCCTGTCAATTTTAGTCTTATAGTTGCTCATATATAGTTGTGCGGGGTGCATATGTATGGTGGTGTGCCTCTATGGTTGTATATGTTCTAAGAAAATGAAAGTGTCCCATTTGTCGGGCCCACTTACCCCACCTCTTCATGCTTGCCGTACTTTGTGAACTTGTCTTCCTCGAGCAACTCCTCCTCTATTAGGCCACGTTCTGGTTAGGAGGGATTAGCTGGGATTAATGGGATTGAGCTGGCAATCCTCATTAAGCTGAACTAAACCTTCCTAAGCCGAACATATACCCTTAAGGAAGTGCCCTCACTAATAGAAGACGCACCTAAATGCACATTTAAACCACACCATGGCTACACACACAATATAATTGTATATATCATGAAAAAAATTATCAGCAGACATGGTATTCTATATATTTTGACATTACACATCCTGATTTTTATATACGAGCAAAGAAAAATAAAATGAAAATGATAGAGGCACGTTGTTATATATAAAGTGCATCTTTTATACTCCCTCCGTTTCAAAATAAATGTCTCAAGTTTAATACTACCTCCGGAAATACTTGTTATCAAAATGGATAAAAAGGGATGTATCTACATACATCCCTTTTTATCCATTTTGATGACAAGTATTTTCGAATAGAGGAAGTACAATTTTGTACAAAGTTGAGACATTTTTGGGATGGAGGGAGTACTAGCCAAAGGAGTAAGAGAGTAGTAGGTTGTTGTACTTACAGAGACACCCCTCGCATAGCCCAACGAGTTGCACGAGAGACATGATTCAGGACCATGGTTCAGCCGAACCTATGGTCTATGTCGTATGATTTAACATCCTACTACATGTGGATCTGTGACATGCATGCCAACTGCATTTTTTAATCAATCATGCATGGATCCTCATGAATAGACATGTATGTCAACTGTGTTTTTTAATCAACCATGCATGGATCTTCATGAATAGTGTCTAGAAATCAATGATGTCGAGCGTAGGTTCAGCTGAATCATGGTTTCGTAAAACATTTTCACGAGTTGCACCCGATGACGAAGAGCTTGTTGTCCACGTCCGAGAACCAGCAGGGCAGCCATGTCATGTCCACCCACGCACGATTGCGGTGCCATATCTCGCCGTTGGCCGGGTTGTAGCACCTGATCCAGACCTTGCTGTCCGGCACGGAGATCCTCGTCACCTCGAGGTTTCGGCCGATGATGGGCATCATGCTGCTGCTGTTGTTGCCGTCTTGTTGGGGAACGTAGTAATTTCAAAAAAATTCCTACGCACACGCAAGATCATGGTGATGCATAGCAACGAGAGGGGAGAGTATAATCTACGTACCCTCGTACACCGAAAGCGTAAGCGTTATGACAACGCGGTTGATGTAGTCGTACGTCTTCATGGCCCGACCGATCAACTACCGAAACTACGGCACCTCCGAGTTCTAGCACACGTTTAGCTCGATGACGATCCCTGGACTCTGATCCAGCAAAGTGTCGGGGAAGAGTTCCGTCAGCACGACGGCGTGGTGACGATCTTGATGTTCAACTGTCGCAGGGCTTCGCCTAAGCACCACTACAATATTATCGAGGACTATGGTGGAAGGGGGCACTGCACGCGGTTAAGAGAATGATCTTAGAGATCAACTTGTGTGTCTAGGGGTGCCCCCTGCCCCTGTATATAAAGGAGCCAAGGGGAGGGGTGCAGCCGGCCCTAGGAGTAGGACTCCCTCCCTTTCCCTAGTTGGACTAGGACTTGTGGAAGAAGGAAGAGAGGGAAGAAAGGAAAGGGGGGGCGCCGCCCCCCTCCTTGTCCAATTCGG
>NW_024115442.1:0-10611 GCF_003073215.2 Triticum urartu
TGCTATGAGCAAAGACGTTGCGTGGCCATCGTCTTCAGCACCGGTCTTCGCCTCCGAGTGCCGTTTCTAGCAGCAGTGGCAGACCTAGAATCTCAATCCTTGGGTGGCACGGTTCAAAATTTGTGAAAATTTACACTATATATAGTATAATTTGGTCTGAACGTCGTCGTAATTTCAACAATTAGTCTTAAATAACATCAACTTCTTAGATATTTTTCACACAAAAAAAACTTATTAGATATGTAGTGTTGAGTACAATGTAAAAACTATTTTGCGGTGGACTCCAGATCTGGAGCGGCAAGGGTGTTGGGACGTGGATCCTCTGACTTAGAAATCCCTGCCATACCCTGCCTTTGAGTCACTGACAGGTGGGCCCCATGCTCTATGGGACCCATGTGCCAGTAACTCAAAGGTAAGCTAGCCTACGACAGGGTATCCTCGTCCTCGCAATTGCTGGTGGTGGCCAAGGCCACAACGACATCTCCATCCTTGATGGCAATGAGAGGCATCTCTCCTCCTCACATCGGATGCCCAAGCCGTTGGCTTGCTTCCTCCCTTCCGGATGGTGCTGCTCCGACGGTTTTCTAAGGCTATGGATATAGCCAGGGAGAACCCCTGCGTGGAGGCCGTTGCAAACAACGACGACGCTTGTGAGTGTTGCATCCGCCTTCGAGGCATTGTCTTGGTCATGTTCGTCTCTGGCCACCCCTATGCCCGCTCGCCTGGCACGTCCGTCTGCCGTTGCTCCCGCCAAGGTCCGTGGCCACCAAGTGCTCCATGAAATGCCATCAAGGTAAAAAAAATTATGTCTTTTCATTTCGCCTGATGCATTGGTGATTATTTGCGGCCGTAGGGTGATGTTGTCGATGTTGCGGTGGAGATGAGTGCGACTGAATTCTTGTCATCTTTGGAGGAGTCACACATTCATGACCTTCATGATCCCCGCAACAAAGATTCTATGTTTGCTCAACAAGAAGAGGCCGAGGAGGATTATGAGTCCAAAGTGGAGGAAGAGGAGGTCGATGATCCCATGGAGACACAATCAAGCATGAAGGCACCATCAAGGTCGAGGACACACAATTATTACCAATATGAATATATTGCTCGATGAATGTGTCGTTTGATGCATCGGCTAGCACAACTCAATCAAAAGAAGAGTTTTGGGGTCGGATTGAAGAGTACTATAGCACCATCGTGAAAGTCCCATCAAAGCGCACCCAAGGCTCTCTTAGGCACCATTGCAGTACCATCCAAGAGCAATGCAACTGATAGTCCAGTTGTATTGCTCAAGTCAACCATGCGCCACCGAATGGGGTCCAAATCTCGGTGTATGGGCCTTATTTTAGGATTTTCGTCGATGCGCTTTCAGTGGGAGGAGACGTTCCCGTTGACGACAAGGTGCCTACGGTGACTTCATAAATCTCAAGATGATATGCCGGCTCAGTCTCTCGAAGGTGCTCATAGAGGTAGGGTGTGCGTGTGTGCATTCATAGGGGTGAGTGTATGAGCGCTTGCGTCTGTAATGTGTTTAAGAGAAAAAAGCAACACAAGAAGAAGAACGGTGGCAAGGACTTCATATTGCACCATTGCTACAAAGAACTTACCAACAACGAGAAGTGGGTAGGAGCTCCTAGACCACACCGAGGAGGTCAATGATTAGCATATCCGTTGAAGCTGATGACGAGGAGGATGAGAATCCCAACAAGAGGTCGGATGGTAACAGGATTGCAAAAGAGAGGAAACAAGAGAGGAGCCTTCAGTGGAACCTACAAGGAAGAGCTTGTGGCCATGGTTGAGACCAAGAAAGCATTGACGGCCGAACGCAAAGAAGAGAAAGCGGCAAGGTGGAACGAGCTCGAGACTTTGGATAATGAGAAATGGAGGTCGAAGTTGGCGCCCGAAGAGAGGAAGTTGAAGGCGGGAGAGCATAGGCTTGCACTCGAGGAGGAGAGGCTTGTGAAAGAGAAGAAGGCCGAAGAACGATCATGAACCAAACAGAGGTCTCTTTTCGGAATGGTGCTGGTGGCCGTGTGGATAGTGGGGGTGATCATGTTTATGGTGGTGGCCGTGAGGATGGTGGTGTCCTTGGAGGTGGTCATGATTTCTTTGGTGATGATGGTGCTTGAGTTCGTGTTGCATGTGTTTGGTTCAGTTCGATCCACATATAAGACATGCTATGTTATGGTGATTTTGGATCAAACTTGATCGATGTGGTACCTTTTGGTTGAATTCTATGCATGTTTTAATTTAAATTGCTCGATCTGTGCAACTGTATGCATGTTCATGGTTGATTTATTTTGTACGTTAAATTTGAATCATTCAAATGATTGATGAAATAGTGTGCATTTGTTCCCTTTAAATCCTTATTAACTTATAAGGAGTTAATATAAGGGATCGGCTAGAAACGACCATCCTTTAAATCCTTATTAACTTATAAAGAGTTAAAGATACTCGGTTGTTTACTTCTCTAAATTAGAAGGGGTTGGTTAGAGACGCTCTTAACCCGTTAAGCTTTTTTGTTTGGGTGACGTCTTCTATGACGATGTATCTTTTCTTTCTTAATGGATCGACATGCCGATTTCCTGTATGGTTCACAAATAAAAATTGCTCTTATCGACACCCGGGTTGCCCTACCAGTTACATCGTCCCCGACCGCCAGTCTAGCAACTCGTGATGAATGTCGATAATCAGTCATGAGACGAACTCCCCAGATTCACAGTTCACAACCTTTCAGTTGAGTTTTGACTTGTGTACACTTACGAGGGTAATACTAGTACCTCTCTGTTTCTTTTTACTCTGCATACAAAATTTATGTTGAGTCAAACTTTACAAGTTTTGATCAAATTTGTATTAAATTATATCAACATTATATATATATATATATATATATATTATGAAGCTACATCCCATAATGGATCTAATGATATTATTTGGTTTTATGAATGTCGGTACTTATTTGTATAAGTTTGTCAAATTAAATATACTTTGACTTCAGACAAAAAAATATGCAGACTAAAAAGGATGGAGGGAGTACTATCATACGCCAGGCTACCTTCTACAGGAGAAACTGTCCCGGCGACCGGAGACCGGGTTACGCCGGTGAGGAGGAAAATGCAAAAATACAATTCGAGGGTTCCTTTCTTCGATAGCTCACACAAGAAGCAGACATTCTGACCGGAATCTGTACAGGCATACGGGCAAGCGCGCGCCTCATCTCTCCCAGTCCCGCAGCAGGCAGGGAGGCAGGCACGGTTGCTCCAGATTAGCAATTCAGGACACGGCCCTCAGCTCCTGCTTCTCCGCCGTCGTAGAAACGAGTGCAGTGGTTCCGTTGCGCTTGAGGAAGCTGGAGTACCAGCGAGCCGAGAGCCTGGCCTGCCGCGGCCGCCTCTCGTCGGCGAAGTCGACGCGGTGCAGCCCGTACCTCGACTGGTACCCGGCCAGGAGCTCGAACAGGTCCATGAATGCCCAGGCAAAGTAGCCTCTCACGTCGGCTCCGTTCCTGCACAACAAACAAACAAGCAGAGCATCACGCACGCAGTTGTAATGCATGGTGGAACTAATGTTTTCCCTTTGTCCCCGGAACCGTAATATGGAAATTTTAACTTACAAGTTCCGTTGTTGTTGATATTTTTTTCCCGGCGAAAGATGGATTTTATTGATTCAAAATAATGCATTAAGTGGATAAAACACAAAGAACACACACCAATGCTTTGCTCCGTTTTAATAAAATGGGGGAGGGGGCCTTTCTGTTCAAAAAATGAACACACACCCGGCCTCTGCATAAGCAGGCAGAGCTTTTTGAAAGTCAATGATGAAAAAACGGGGTATGTATTGTAATCTCGACACACCTCATCGCGTTTAATGTGCTTTCCATGTAGCTGCCCAGGAAACCGACCCTATCGGTGTCGTCTAGGCTGTCATCGGCAGATCCCACACCTGAAACAAAACCACATGACTACATGAGCAAGAGCAACGATGCACCTTTCTTCTTCAACAGTGGCATGCTTCTGGTTGGGAATTCTGCTTGCCATTCTCTTGGACATAGACCGGAAGGCTCCCGTAGGTTTCTTTCAGGTACTCCAGTTGAAGTTGCAGCCCTTTGGGATCACTTGGAACACTTGTTGGGGGGCCCTGCACTCCAATACAGATTACCTCTGACAGTTACTATCAAGCTTATGATACCAGTTTTTAAGTGGGTGTTTCTTTCTAATCTCTTGAAGAAGTTCAGAAACACATAACATAATTCAACGGATGTACATTTAATGACCAGAATAGTTGCATTTTTAGCTAAACATTAGTAGCTTCTTTGCAAAACACATTGATGACATGGTGTTCTTTTTACCTGACCAGATGGTGGGTCTGTCCTAGAACCTGCAGCATACAAAGGGGTCACTGGTTAAAACAGTACGTTCAACTCTTTTCTGTTACATTGGTGTGCAAAAACATGCTTTGAAACGCATAATACGCACTAATTAAACGTGTTTCCAGGGATGATTCAAGACCGCACTCAGAGAAATGCCCAATTTACGTCATTGGTGAATCTGGAAATGTTGCTTGCCGTCTTAGCAATTAGCATTAGCAAGACATCGTTTCACAGTAGCTTGGCTAGCCTTTTTCTGGTCATCATAATAGCCTAGGCCATCTGGAAGCACCGGAACAGCATCGTCTTCGATGGCCTGCAACCTTCCAGTGGCAACCTCCTTGCCACGATCAAGGACGAGGCTCGATGCTGGGCTAGAACCGGCGCCCAAGGATTAGATAGGATCCTTCCTGTAACCTGACTTCTGTACCCTGGGGCTGAGCAACCCCCTCTCTCTGGCTCACCGGTTGCCCTAATGCCGCCTTCTAGTGTACGGCTTTTAGGGCTACCAACAATGTACTCTTTCTCTCTTCTATCAATGGAATGATACGCCGTATTCGCGAAAAAAGGAATCTCCTTGTTTGCTTGTGTGACCGTTGCTACAAAAATGAATAGTAAGCCTACTATTGCACACAATTTCGAGCGCAACTGATTAATTAACCATTAGAAGAAGAATGTATGTCCTAGAAAAAGAAACTCTAAAAAACCAATCAAATTGCACGTCCACACAGTACATAACTATGAGCAGTTAATCAACAAAGATACTTACCCCTGAAAATAACTGACATGTCTGCGCTGTAGTCTCGAACGCCTGTTTCTAGAGGGCGATCATTCACGTAGAGAGAGTAGTAGTGATTTATTCCAATAAAATCTAAAGAACCCTTGATAAGTTCAGACTGAACTTCCGTGAAGGGTGGAAGGCGAGAGCCAACAATCTTCTTCATTACTTCTGGGTAGTCCCCAAACACCAATGGATCTAGTATCCTGCCAAGTACCGCACTTAAGATCTCAACAATGCACGTATTATGCAGGTTAATTTAAATGCTTCCAGTGACAAAATTGAGGTACAATATCGATCATACCAGCCGAAGAAGAAATCTTTGCATCTCCGGGTTGCAGCTAAATCCACAGTGGAATTTGTCAATGGATAACTCCAGAAAGAGTAGATACTTATGCCAACAACTCCTTTTTGCATGGCCTACGTCCAAAAGGTTCCTTAGTTTTTATGAGCCTAAGCATCACCAAAACTTTTCAAGTACAAGATCATCCACTCACTTGATATTTCTTTCTGTACAGACTGACAGCCGATGCATGAGCCATAAGGGTATTATGAGCTGCTATGTATGGTTCCACAGTAGAGTCCCCGGCGGTGCACTTTGTCGCTCCAAATGGATCTGAGCAACGGCCAGGAGGGAATGTACCAACATCATAAGAGGCCAATATGCCAATGTTTGGCTCATTCACCGTCGTCCAAGATGCAACTCTATCTCCAAACTCCCCGAAGCAAACATCTGCATATGCTGTGAAATCTTCGCTGCATTTTTCAGATTTGAAAATATGAATAGAACAAATGATTATGTCATCTGCATATGCCAATGGCATATAAAATCGCCACTGTGGTAGAGTTATCTGTTTGGTAGTGAAATCATATATACACTTACATGATTCTGGGACTTAACCATCCACCATACTCGTCTTCAAGAATCTGGGGGAGATCTAGATGGTGAAGTGTGATGTGGACTTGAATTCCTGGGATAAATACCACGGAGACCAGAGGGTTCAAACTTTTATTTGCATGCATTTGTTGAGAAGGAACATCGATTATATGAAGTATGAATCCAACAATTGATTGCAGTTAAACATTTAATATGCCCAAGGATCTAATAAAAATACTTGCCATGATTCACTAGCTCATCAATGAGGTTATTGTAGTATTGTAGCCCTTTGGGATTGACAGCTCCGCGTCCATCTACAAACCCGAAATTTCCAGAAACAATGAGATCAATTAGAAAACTAATTAAAGCAATTTGTTCTGATGAAGGTCATGATAATTTTTGTACTTGGAATGAGCCTTGACCAGGAGATGGAAAACCTATAGGCCTCTAGGCCTGTCTCATACATGCGCTTGACATCCTTCTGCAAAATCAGATAAGCCAAATTTCTTTCAGAATTACTAAGGCAGAGAAACGTTCAAGATTTTGCAAGGCCCCTCTTACCATGTATTTGTGGTACCCATCTGCAGCAACATCACCCGTGCTTTTGTATGGCATTTTGCCTGCAAGATAAAAATTCTAGCTGTCAAAATTGGCCTAAATATTTCCTCAAAAAAAATTGGCCTAAATGTGATTGGTCAACCACATTAAGTTCTGGTCTTGGCTATTGCCAATAATTTCTCTGAATTTAGTTATGCTCCACCAAGAGGGCACTCGTCCCAGATATCCACTCGACGCATTAATAAGGAAAACTGATCACAAACTGCTCGAGGTGCTATTTGTTACTCATTGGGAATATCCATGGTCGGGCTAAACCAAAATGCAGCACCGGAAAACCAGAGGCAAATTTCACAAAGAGACATGTAGCAACCAACCTGCGTGGGTGAAAGTGTCCCAACTGCTCGGGCTCCTGCCATCCTCAGCAACAGCGCCCTCATACTGCAGGCAAAATAAACAGACATCAAAATTGATCAAACGGACGACGAACTAAGCATGCCAGAACTCTCAGCCCGAACAAGATAAGATTGCTTACTTGGTATGCTGAGGTTCCAGCTCCAAAGACGAACTCCTGTGGGAAATCACTTCTTGTGGAGCCAAGACCAGTCGCGGCCGCATCCTGAACCCAGAGGAGGGACAACAAGAGGTAGAAGAAGGAAGCAGAGGCACCACCCATTTGTGGCTGTGTTCTTCTGTGCATAGCTGATTCGTTCACTTCGGAGAAGGTTTATGTATCAGAAAGGGGAATGATCTCAACAGCAACCCCAACCTTACCTTCGTGGAATCAACCAGATTAAACAACATTTCTCTGCCTTCAGACCTGGTGTGGATATGATATGTGCAGCTACAGCGTGCGCCTGCACGTTCAGTCAGTGGAAACCTTTATTGGAATGCACATGGCATTTCTTTTCTCTTTCAGTGATCGGCTCGCTGAACTGGTTGCGTTCAACCGCCCCTTCAGCGCTCCACGAGCCATGTTAATAGAATTTGGACAAATGCATCATGTATCCGATGGATAAACAAACACAGATCAGTATGAGTAGTTGCCACAGATTAATAAAAGACCCACCGCGTTATTAGAAATTAGAATTCCCCGAATTGAGCAGGAATAGTTGTGCATAAAAAAACTAAGAGCAGGCATAGCAGTAGGATGGACGGTGACCACCAGGCACCAGCATCGGCATATGTCCCTCTTCTCCAGGTTCTCGCGCGCTCATGGAACTGCGGAAACGGCCAGTTGACAATGAACAGCCACTGGCAGTCGCTTCCGCTAGCACGCCTGCAGATAATGGAAACGCGTGCAGAGGAAACAAGAATGCGACGGGGTCTCCGTCCCTACCGTGGTAGCTTGTGACCTCTCCGCCGGAGGCGAGACGACGATTCAATGGCCCGGCGAGTCGACGGAAATAGTCGAGTCCCTTTTGTTTTGTTTTTTCAAACGCAAGCGCTTACATATATACGCGCATACCTTCCCTCTACGAATGCGTCTATATATACGCGCATACATTCTCTCTATAAATGCACACACGCACACTGAACGTCTGCTCCCAAAGAACATATTACCATCGAAAATCTTGAAATAAATTTAGAATAAATACGAGCATCAATATTTGCACCTTTGTGTACTGCAAATACCACTATCCTTCTAACCATCTAACCACATATTGATTCGTGTCAAGTGCCTTTTGTTAGGAGCCGTGACGGTTGTTGAACTTGAACAGCTTGAGGTCTGCATATACACCTCCTTCTTTCATAAGGCAGCACAAAATTGAAAATGCCAAAGTTGCAGCCGCCGCCTCCAGGCTCCTCTCCCCAATAAAACTTAGGGTCTCTTCGCCTCCCGTCGGCGCTGTCGCCGGTCCAACTCGTCTCGGGTGGCTTTAGGACCATAGGGGTGCGGTTATCTCGGCCCTTATCAGCGGGAGGGCTCCGTTTTTAGATTTTTCTTTAAATTTTGTTAGGGTTTGTGTCCTGTTTGGAAAGGCGAGACAGATGGCTTCCTGAAGATGGGATAAGGTTATCCTTGCCTAGCCCCCATTCCGATTGTGCATCTAAAATCGTCGGTGGGCTTATGGAGATGCGTGTCCGATGGATTTGTCTCTAGTGGATCTGCTCATATCTGTTCATCGTTCATCTACGTTCGTGTGTGTTTAGGTTGGATCCTTTCAATCTATGCTACTCTTCATCGGCGGCGGTTACTGTTCTGGTGCGCTGGTCTTACAGGGCCTTAGCACGACGACTTCTCAACTGTTTACTACAACAAGTTTTGTCTGGCTCCGGTAAGGGAGGGGCGATGACGGCGGCGCGCCTTCGGCTCGCTTCAGTACTTGTAGTCGTCGCTTGGTGGTCTACAGATCTGGATGTAATATTTGTTATTTCTAGTGTTCGTTGTACTACCATGATTGAAAATGAATAGATTGAAAGTTTTTCTTGTTTTTAAAAAAATGCCAAATGAAGGTTGAGCCCCATGGATGCCTTAATTAAGAAAATATCATACTTCTGCGTTTCAAAAAAATTGAACAAAATACATATATCTCCAGAGATATAATGTACATACATCATACTTCTCGCTTCCATGAATTTTCCATATCGTAATTCAAGTTATTACATCATAAAACTTTTTGTGCAGCTTGTATTTTGTCATGAATCTTCATACACATATACTTCCTTCGTTCGGAATTACTTGTCTCGGAAATAGATGTATCTAGAACTAAAATACGTCTAGATACATTCATTTTTGCGACAAGTAATTCCGAACCAAGGAAGTACATCACATCCTTGTATACGTGTATATGTTTTACTCCCTTCATTCCAAAATAGATGACTCAACTTTATACTAACTTTAGTACAAAGTTAGTACAAAGTTGAGTCATCTATTTTGAAACAGAGGGAGTAGGAATTTTTTAACTAAAAAGTTCAAAATCAAGGCCTCCATGGTGCTCGGCCTCCAAAATGCCGTGCTCAACCCAAATCAATTTCAACAAACCCATTATTTTGAATTTCTTAACTCGTATAAATAAGAATTAGCTAAATCTCCTCTAGCAGCCACCCTATCTGATTTTAGATGATGATTTGTACATTTT
The DNA here is from genome assembly GCF_003073215.2 of Triticum urartu. Taxonomy (NCBI): domain Eukaryota; kingdom Viridiplantae; phylum Streptophyta; class Magnoliopsida; order Poales; family Poaceae; genus Triticum; species Triticum urartu. The sequence goes on from NW_024115442.1 coordinate 9,657, forward strand.
TTAATTTTTTTTCTGTTTCCACTTGATTTATTTACATCTTTTGGGTTTATCATTTTCTTTCTCTTTCCACGTGCAACACGCATGGAGAAAATCCAGATGAAAAACAATTAATAAACATACTAAACTACTAAACTTTGCTACAAATATGCCCATGAAAATTGATATACACTAATTATCTCATCACATGAATTAAAATAATGACTTCACTAAAAGTTTATCCAGTTTGGTTGCTTAGTACGTTTATTAATGGTTTTGGTATCTGTGGGGTTTACTAATATTTCATGCTTGAAAGCGGGGATGTAGGAGACACGCGGCTAGGAGAAAGAAGAACATGACGGTGTGTGTTGGTCACCCTCTATGGCAAGACATCAAGAGAAAATCCAGATTTTTATTGTGACATGTGAGACATCACACACACATTGCTCTCTGATGACATGCTCATACAGAAAACAACGTTAGTTAGTACTTCTATTTATTTATTATTACATTGCAACGCACGGACGTTTAGTTTTTTTAGCAATTACACATGCATTTAGCTCGTAATAATGATAATAATAATAATAATAATAATAATAATAATAACCTACTTCAGCCCGAATCCAGAAAAGGGACCATATACACCGGAAATGCGTTCCAGCAGCCCACACGGTTGTACGTCTGGGCCAGCTGTGCAGCGAGAATCCCCTTGGGCCTAGCCCACCCGACCCAGTCCCGGCTTTCACTTTCTTTCTTTTTTTTGACGGGCCCGGCTTTCACTTTCTTTCTTGAGGAAGGCGTAAGAACTCAGATTGACACACACAAACAACCCGAAGCGGCACTGCGGAACCTCTGAGAGAGACGACCCAACTCAGAATTCGCAAGCTTCGCTTACTCGCCGGAGCAGCACGCGCACCAGATGGCCGCGGCAATGGAGGTCGACGCCGGCGGCGGGAAGCCGTCGGAGAAGGAGCTCTTC
>NW_024115443.1:0-20649 GCF_003073215.2 Triticum urartu
CCCGTGTAAGGAGGGGGCCGGCGGCAGCGGCAGAGGCAAAGCCGGCCAGCTCCGGCGAGGCGGTCTCCCTCAACTACGAGGTCCGAAATATCTGAAACTCTTTTATGAATGTTTGTTTGATACGTAGTACGGTGCTTGTCCTATATAATGCTGCTATGATGTGAACTTGGTTTGCAAGAAATTGCCATGTTTGAAGTGTTTGGTCAGTGCCGCCAATGTTATGTCAAATTTCGTATTGCCGGCGATGATGGTGTCAATTCAATTAAGCGATGACTTTGATTGTTCTCACATAAACCGAAAATGTAAAGATGCCAACGTTGGTCGTGCGTTTTTTTCAAAAAATATTGTTTGAGAGGCTTTGTGTGGGAAATGTGTTCCTTTCTTGGGGATGTCAAATGCTGAATTGTGATTCCATTTCAGTTCTGGTTCTATTTCATTGATTGGTTTATCCAATTGCGAATTATTCGGCAAGTTTATAAGACATGCACCTTTTTTTGTTCTTTATATATTTGGGTGAGTGAATTATAACACGATGGTGTCAATCAAAATGCTTTTTATTGGGTGAGTGAATTGTGAATAATCTTAATGCCAGTATAGGTAGCAAGATTTTACTGAATGATGTGTAATCATACGGAGAAAGGGACATTTTCTTTGTCCAGATTATGAAGAACTGATCATATTTCTATTCCCATGAACCATGCTATTGATCTCCATTGCAATTATTAATTTCCAAAAATGAAGTTCAAACTTAGCTTAATACATGGAGAATTCCAACCGTCATGCTTTCTCGGGTTTATTACACCAAGTTATTTTTTTGCGGGTTTATTACACCAAGTTCGTTTATACATCTATCGGTAACAGGAAGCGAGAGCTCTCTTAGGAAGGCTGGAATTTCAGAAAGGCAATGTAGAAGATGCACTTTGTGTGTTTGATGGAATAGACCTTCAAGCTGCCATTGAGCGCTTCCAGCCATCATCCTCGAAGAAAACAACAGAAGCTACTCTTGTTCTCGAAGCCATTTACTTGAAAGCATTGTCCCTTCAGAAGCTAGGAAAATCAATAGGTAACAAAATTGCTTTATACCGTTGTTTAAGTTTAAAACAAATTGCTTTAATTGTGTTTTACAAAAATAAATTATCATTTGGAAGTTGTTCTTTTTTTTAGCTTATTCTTTGACTTGTAACAAATTACTGAAATACCTGTTGAACATGCAGAGGCCGCTAAACAATGCAAAAGCGTCATCGATTCTGTTGAAAGTATGTTCAAGAATGGCACTCCTGACATCGAACAGAAGCTACAAGAAACTATCAATAAATCTGTGGAACTTCTCCCAGAGGCCTGGAAAAAAGCTGGCTCTCTTCAGGAAACATTTGCTTCGTACAGACGCGCTCTTCTCAGCCCGTGGAACCTCGACGAGGAATGCATTGCAAGGATTCAAAAGAGATTTGCTGCTTTCTTGTTGTATGGTTGTGTGGAGTGGAGTCCGCCCAGCTCTGGTTCACCAGCTGAAGGCACTTTTGTTCCCAAGACAAATATTGAGGAAGCCATTCTACTCCTCACAACAGTATTGAAGAAGTTTTATCAGGGAAAGACCCACTGGGATCCCTCGGTGATGGAACACTTGACCTACGCATTGTCGATTTGCAGCCGGCCTTCTCTTATTGCAGATCATCTGGAGGAGGTTCTACCTGGGATATATCCTCGGACGGAGAGATGGAACACACTAGCATTTTGCTACTATGGTGTTGCTCAGAAAGAAGTCGCTCTAAATTTCCTGAGGAAGTCCTTGAATAAGCATGAGAACCCAAAAGATACAATGGCATTGCTGTTAGCCGCCAAGATATGTAGCGAGGACTGCCGTCTTGCCTCCGAGGGTGTCGAGTACGCAAGAAGAGCGATTGCAAACACGGAATCATTAGATGTTCATCTGAAGAGCACTGGCCTCCATTTCTTGGGGAGTTGCCTGAGTAAGAAGGCCAAGATTGTTTCATCCGATCACCAAAGAGCTATGTTGCACGCAGAAACTATGAAGTCCCTTACGGAGTCGATGTCTCTTGACCGCTACAACCCAAACCTAATATTCGACATGGGAGTTCAATACGCTGAGCAGCGGAACATGAACGCCGCGCTGAGATGTGCCAAAGAGTTTGTCGACGCGACCGGTGGAGCGGTCTCGAAAGGTTGGAGGTTTCTAGCCCTAGTCCTCTCCGCACAGCAAAGATACTCCGAAGCAGAAGTGGCGACCAATGCCGCGTTAGACGAGACCGCAAAGTGGGATCAAGGGTCACTGCTCAGGATAAAGGCTAAGCTGAAGGTCGCTCAATCGTCGCCCATGGAGGCGGTGGAGGCATACCGGGTCCTCCTTGCTCTTGTTCAGGCCCAGAAGAATTCGCCTAAAAAAGTGGAGGTTTGTTTTCTTAATCAAATGCAGCAAAAAAAAAGTACCATCCGTATACTATTTTTCTCTTGGCACTTTCTCCATTAGTTCACATACCGATGCTTCAGGGAGAGGCTGGTGGAGTAACCGAGTTCGAAATCTGGCAAGGTCTTGCAAATCTGTACTCCGGCCTCTCACACACCAGGGACGCCGAGGTATGTTTGCAGAAAGCCACAGCCCTGAAATCGTACTCCGCCGCGACACTCGAAGCCGAAGGTGAGCCGAAAGCTCAGGTCACCAAACCCTTACAAAATTTCACCCCGATCGATGTACGAGTCGATGCAATGCAATGCAGGTTACATGCACGAGGTGCGCAAGGAGAGCAAGGAGGCGATGGCGGCCTACGTGAACGCCTCGGCGACGGAGCTGGATCACGTGTCGTCCAAGGTGGCCATCGGGGCTCTGCTCTCCAAGCAGGGGGGCAAGTACCTCCCGGCGGCGAGGGCCTTCCTCTCGGACGCCCTGAGGGTCGAGCCGACGAACCGGATGGCGTGGCTCAACCTGGGGAAGGTGCACAAGCTCGACGGGAGGATTTCCGACGCCGCCGACTGCTTCCAGGCGGCGGTGATGCTCGAGGAGTCGGATCCCGTGGAGAGTTTTAGGACGCTCTCATGAGATTATCACAACATACAGGAACTCCTTACTTTTTCTACCCTCCACATTACTCCTCTACTCTCCTTGTTTCTCTCTCTTGTTGTAGTTCAATGCATGTAAAGTTAACCGATGTGTATAGGCACAATTGTTTTGCATATTTATTTATTTTGCCGTGGGACCTGTATTTGCTCATGGAAAGTGTGATGCTTTCAGAAAATGCAAGTGTGATGGCAGCTGAACTGTTACTTGAATTTCGCTTTTACTTGCACTGTTTTAATTTTGTATGAGAATGATGACGCCAAAGCCTTGAGTTAACAGCGCTATTTAATTTACACTTCACACTGCACACTCTCTATACTATTGATAGCCTGGGCTTATTTTTTGTTGCCCTCTATACATTCTGCATAGCCATTTTTTTCTCTTTTTTTTGCGAGGGTAAAGAGTTTTGATAGTAATTGTGGACTTATCAGGAAGCTGAACATATATAGCAAATGTATTGTAAAGATGGACCTGCCCTATGCTGTTCTTCATCTTGGCGGAGGACCGGCGGTGGGGAGTGGTTTCGGGGAGGCCGGGGCGGCAAGGCGGCACGGGAGCGCTGCCGGCTGCGGGCGGCGGAGGCCGGCGGTTTGGCCAGTGGTGGCTGGCGGCTTAAGGGGGTGAAGGTTGAAGAAGCACTGTAGGCCTTTGATTTCACATCCAATGGCTCAGAAATCGACTGACCACAAATGAAAATTTTAGCTGACTGATTTCTAGCCATTTCCGTCAACAACACCTGGGTTCTGATTAGTTTCTTCAGGAAAGCTAGAATCAGCTACTGCCTTCAAGAAACAAAAATGGTCGACGGAGGGGGACAGGCCAGAACCATAGAACCATTCGTGTTATCACCCCTGATCACTGCAGTTGTGATGCTTCGGGCGGGAACAAGAATGGACGGAGGAGGACAAGCTGGAGATGGAGGCCGAGCTACAAGCAGCCGGGCATCAAACAACTAAATTTCTCAACCTAAATGGCCCTGTGCCCCTGTCCTAGTGTCGAATTTGAATAGAATGATGCAATCAATTCTTCTGTACCGCTCAAAAGAGTGATAGGATACATAGTTGCATCGCATGCTGGGACACAGATCCTCTGGCTAACCCTGCCTTACCCTGCCTTTGGGTCGCTGACAAGTGGGCCCCACGCTTGGTGGGACCCATGTGTCAGTGTCTCAATGGCAGGTTAGCCAAAGTCAGGGGATCCTCGTCCCACATGCTGATCACCAAAGGAGTACAATCAATATAAGTCGAACGTACTTGAGAACATACACAGGCAAAATAAGACAATTCTTGTAAATTCATCAGTCGCAGGACATGGATTTTATGCATTCTAAAGATATCAACATGAGCTTGTAGATGCGGGGGAATGAACAACCAGTTTCACACTATTAGATTTATTTTAGTTAAGCACTCAAGTCAGCACAAGCTAAACCATGCTATAAGCTGGGCATAAGAACAACCAAACTTGAGGGAAAAGGGCTAAAAAATGAAGGCTTCTGCGATAATTAAAATGACAAGCCACCACGCTTGCTACAAAATAGTATGTGTACCAGAGGATTCTTGTTAGAGGCACGGATGCATATTCACAATTCCATTTTACTCAAAAAATTGTTATAACCACTTTAAGGATTCTTTCATATCTATTCCACCAAGGCATGAACTGCTTAATATTGCTAAGTTGCAACTGAAACACAAGTTATAACATGTCACAACTAAGCCACTAGAAAATAGAATCACAACGTGTCACAAAACTGAAAAGATTGTGAAATAAAAAGAAATGGGAAAAAAGTTGCAATCTCAAAAAGGAGAGATTGTGCAGTAAAAAAGAGAAAAGAAACAACTTGCTATCGCCAGTTACCAGATCTTGCTAGATGTATCTACTACCCTTATAGAAACACCTCAACGCCTCTAAGAACACGTGCCTGTCCACGCGGCTCCTCCTCGCCCGCCTGCCGCGTCTCCTTCGCCGCGCCTCACCCGCCCATGCTAGAAGAAATCAAACCCCCACTGCGGCGCACGACCACGTGCCACTCGCCCTGCTCAACGCAGCCCTCCCAGCGTCCGTCCTCCTGGGCCACCGCCGCAGCCGTTGCCATGTGTGGATCCTGGACATCCTCGTCGTTTCATGGAACTGCTTCCAACACAGTCGCCGGCTGAGTCATTCACACGCCGAAGGGGGCCGTCATCCCCATGCTATGAACAATCATAAGTTCATTCCTTTTGTCTTCTGGCTAAAATCACTTTGAATCCACCTCTGTATACGAGACTGTAATCTCCAGAGTCTCAAGATACAAGACCAAGCTTGTTATTTTTCCAAGTTGTTCTTGCAAGGTCAAGATATAGTGGCAGTTTCTTTTTCGAGTGTGGTTTTTGTGCACCCACGGACATTCCACCCACGGTGCACCCACGATAAAAAACTTAGCAAAACATTTAAAAAAATTCTGAAATTTTGTGGATGTGATTATGACCAAATGTTTTAGGCGCTTGCAAAATTTGGTTGCAAAATGACACCCATAGAGCTTTGTACAAAAAACAAAGTTTGTGTTGAAAACATTTGAACAGTAAGGTAGGTGCAGAGCATCATTTGTATTTCGTTTATATGGAGATCATTTCATATTTTTCAGTGACCAAACTTTGCAAGCTCCTAAAACATTGGCTCATAATCACATCCACGAAGTTTCAGAATTTTTTTAGTTTGTTTACATTTTTTTCTTCGAATTTACTGTTCACTCCATAGGTGCGCCGAAGGTGGATGCATCCACTACTTTTCTTTCCTTTCCTTTTTCTCTGTGTATTTTACATGTTCGTACGTTTGCACCCTGCTCTGACTGCTTTCTTGTTCCAAGGCTGGTGATTCTACTCCAGAGCTTGCTACGGCCATCCAGGCCCAGGGCGACCATCACTCGCGGTGGCGAGAAGCACTTGGTCGAAGTTGTGAAGGTTATAGATGCGTACAAGGTATACGGCAAGCTCCGTGTTGAGAGGATGAACCGGCACCAATTGGGAGCTTGGATGAAGAAGGCTACCCGTGTGGAGAAAGTGGAGAAGAAGTGATGAGATGTTTATGACAGCTAATTGATGTTGTTATCTAAGTTTCTGAATGTGTGTTTTGGTCTGCTCGGATACCTTGTTTGATATCAAATAGCCCTTTCTTCCCACTGTTCAAATCAGCTCTTCATTGATATGCAAATGTTCAAACAATGTAGTTCAAATAGTTAAGTTGTTATGCCAGGAATATTTTGCAAAATGGTGAACTTATCATCTCAGATAATCTTTATTCATTATATAGATCAAGTTATCATTTATGTATTTTGAGAATAGTACAGGTCTCGTTATTATAGAACTATAGATGCTTGATATAATGTGCGTTAGTCCATACTTGCATTTTCATTGCACTAGTAAAACAAAAAATACATAACATCCACATCCCCTAGATACTTCAAGCAAATAATCCATTAGACTGATGAAAAGCCTCTCTGCGTTTGTCCACTAAAAAAGGTATGAGTTGCAATGAAGTAGCACTTCCCAATTGCAAAGAATCAAACCCCATCACATCCAAAAAATGGAAGCCCAATGAGTATAAATCTCAGTATGTGCTGCACTCAAACACTACTCTAGCAAGAAAAATCAAAGTCCATCACTATCGATGTGGGATTTTTTTTTTGCAAGAATAATACTTGTATTACTCAATTACCAGGTCCTTACAATCCTCTTGGACAAACTTCAAAACATCCTCAGGGCCCGAACCAACCCACGTAATTGTTCGACCCTCTACTTTAGCAAAACTAGCTAGTCTATCACTCGCTTTATTTTGACAACGAGGAACAAGAGTAATACAAGATTGTCTAAGACTCAACAGTAACTTAATTTCACCAACCAGAGAAGCATAAACCGACCGATCCACCTCGCCACAGGAAATCAAAGCCACCGCCGTACTCGAGTCCATCTCGACTTCGATTGGACGATCAGAACGCTGAAGTGCGAAAGACAATCCTTCCATACATGCACATAACTCCGCCTCTAGAGCATCTCTGCACGAGAACAGGACTCTGCAAGATGAGAAGATGACCGAACCCGCAACATCACGCAAGATCATCCCGGCACCCGCACCACCACCAGATGAATAGGAACCATCCGTATTTAGCTTAACCCATCCTTGGTGAGGCGGCCTCCACTCAGATTCACGAACTGGAGCCTTAACAAGAGGTGTGGCAGTGAAATAAGAAATACCGCACTTTCCTTTGGCTGGGTCACAGTGGGAGTTGAGCTTGATACCACGAAGTGTATCCAAATAATTTTGCAAAAAACTTATAGAGACAGCCATGGGCGGGGCAGGTTTAGAATGTGTTACTTCGTTTCGAATATGCCAGCTTCTCCAGAAAATTAATAATACCATGCATCTCTGAATATCACTCAGCTCACCAAGTGCATGAAGCAGCCACTCCTTCCCACTGTGTTGAAACGAACTTAGAGCAGGTAGACTCCACACTTCTGCCATGGACAAGTAAAGGTCGCGTCCAAACTGGCATCTCACGAACGGGTGAAAATTGTCCTCCACTTCCATGCCGCATACAGGACACCCACTAGACGATTCCAGACCAATCTTGTGCTTATTTTTCCACGTCGGCAGAGAATCAATCGACAGTCTCCATGCAAAATTACGCACTGTCGGAGGAACATTACATCTCCAAATAAACTGCCAGCATTTCCTGTTCCCGTCCGGAGAGGAACTACATGCCACTGCCGAGTCCCTGTGGGCTTCTTCAAACGCCATATTGTAAGCTGATTTTACCGTGAAGACTCCAAATTTACCCGGACCCCATGCGATGACATCCTCCCCAAGTCTTGGAGATGCTCTTATCTTTATTATTTCTTCGACATCAACTGGTATGAAGTATTGCTGGAGCAGTTCCAGGTTCCACGAACCATTGTCATTGAGCAGACAGGATACAAAACGTATGCGGCACCGACCTTGTAGTGACACCGGTTTGTATGAGTGAGGTCTTGGAATCCAATTGTCTCTCCATACTCTGATACTTCGTTCATTTCCAACCCTCTAAATTAAGCCTTTCTTCAAGAGATCGAGCCCATGACTTATAGCTTGCCACGATGATGAAGCATTACCTGAGAAGACCGTGTCCACTAAATTACCATGAGGATAATACCTAGCCTTCAAGACTTGGGCGCACAGACTGTCCGGTCTAGATAACAATCGCCAAGCTTGTCGGGCCAACAATGCTTGATTGAACATACGAAAATCACGGAATCCAGCACCTCCTTTGTTCTTAGGCTGTAAAAGGTAATCCCATCCTCTCCAATGGACCTTTCTTTTTCCTTCTCTAGACCCCCAATAAAAATTTCTCACCATCCTTGTCAAATCATCACACACTGAATAAGATAACTTGAACACACCCATGATATAGGTTGGCAATGCTTGTGCAACTGATTTAATTAAAACCTCTCTTCCTGGCTGGGCAAGAAGTCCATCCCCCCACTGAATCAAACGCTTTGTGAGACTAGTTTGTAGATTCTGAAAACGTCCCTTGGACATACGCCCCTCAGGAGTTGGGAGGCCCAAGTATTTTTCCTCAAAAACCAAGCTTGTTACCCCCAACACATCTCTAACTTGCTGCTGTATCATCACAGGGCATGTAGCACCAAAGAAAACAGAGCATTTACCATAGTTCAGACTTTGTCCAGTGGCCTTACCATAGAGTTCCAAAGCAGCCTTCACATTCTCCGCTTGGGCACTAGAGGCCTCAAAAAACAGTAAAGTATCATCGGCGAATAACAGGTGGGATTGTTGTGCTCAGCGGACTAGCTACTCTGAAACTCGCCCTGAAACGAAGCAAATCAACCTGCACGAGTGACTACATGGGTGACCATCTACTGTGCAGCAAGCCCTACGCTCCACTCGAGCAGATCACCAACATTTTGGGGTGCATTTGGGGAAGGGTTTAATACCTGTGCCATGGAGCGTCGTCGTCCATGCTTTGAGACATCGATGTATGCAACTCCGACCCTTGTCCTTGCGTCGGCTTCACTGTTTCAGAAGATCGCCATCGCGAGGGCGTCACTTTAGGCGGTCTGATAAGATCTGGGTGCTGCTCGAACTTGGCTCGGGATTGAATGTTGCAACCCCTCTATCTCTCAAGGTCACGGAATAGGTGGGCGAGACGTGATCGACCTGGGCCCGTTTGCAGCGACACCGTCTGGCTAGGCATGCATGAGAAACGAGAGTCGCATGATCTTGAACGATCGGACAGCTCGCGAGGAGGTTTGCGTCAGCCAAAAAATCAGTCAGTTGAAATAAAGGGTTTTCTTTTAAAAGAGGATCATGTGTATTAAAAAATGTTCAATATATATTAAGAAAACAAAAAAGTTCAGTTTGTCTAAATAACATCCAAAAAGTGAACATACACTAAAAAATTCACTCTACATAGTCAGCGTATATTCAAAAATTAGTTCATCCTACAATAAAAAATAGTTTGGTTTGTAGTATTAAAAAATGTTCATAGTATATTAAATAAAAGCTTGGCATACATTAAAAAGGTCACTATATATGAAATTGTTCACAATATATTATATTAGAACAAATTATAGTATAGAAACCTAAAAGAAAAAAGAAACCAACATAAGGGGAAATGAAAAACACAAAAAGGACTATGAATAAATTAAAAAACAAACTAAAAATAATAAAATAAAACCACAAAACGAAAAACAAAAAAATGATGAACAAAACATATGTGGGTGTGAGGAAAAGCATTAAACTGAGGTGGCACACCCATCATCCATTTACTGTTCACGGGCGTTATCCCATCATGCATTTGTTGCCCGCGGGTGGTGAATAGGATTTGCATGAATTCCCCTTCCCGACCCACACAAAATCCGCTCAGGAAAGGAAAAAATCACTGCCCGCCGTCACTCTCCGTGCGCACTGCCTGATTGGCTGATACGTTACCCGCTGCTACGTGGCCTGTTGACCACCGGCAAAGGACCGGGAAGAAGAGGTGCCTTTGCAGGTGTATTCGGTAATTGCCGTTAATTTGTCATCGACGGTGACAAGGGTTGATGCGGACACCCCAATTATCTGCAAACGGCTAGGCAACCACGTCAACAACTAGCTGGTATGAAATCCTATCTTTATGTATAATCCCATGATCTTATCAATTTTGAGCAGTGCTTTTTAGATAGTATATCTAAATTCAAAGGAAATGACATTTAATTTCTTATAAATATGATAAAACTAATCTTTATTTATTTATAACAAACTTTTATTTCTATAACTTATAAATTCACTGTTTAATTTTACTTATAATGTTTTCCGTTACACATAGAAAAAATGATAACATATTTGTATATAGTTCTAGCACTTATCACACAAACTATACTTTTAGTAAATATATAATATTTTGAAATATATTATTATTATTTTGTATTTGATGCGTTGACTATTCTAAATATTTATTCAATCGAGTGTCCCAAGGTCCAAGAAAAAGAAAAGTTGCAAGACTACATAAATTGATTTGGGGAATAAAAATCAAAATCATAGCATATATGTATGTTCCGTTTGAGGCTTATAAATATCAGCTCTAAAGCATGTTATCTGACATATATCTAAACACAAATTTCTAGAATGTATGGTTGTCTATTGATACCTGGGTCTTGCATTGTAATAGCAGTAGAAAATGGAATTCTGATGAAGAAGCAATCAGGTTTTGAGTGTACATTTGGTGCCACACACATCCTAATTTTATTAAAGGGAAATTATATCTGGCGAACATTCACGGGGAAGGTTTTCCCCGCAAACGCCATGTTTGCCGTTTGATCTCGTGGCCTGGATCTTGGTGCAGGGCTGATGCCACGTCAGGTTTTTTGAACTGTTAGTTGCAACCAGCTACTAGGGCGAACGCTCCTTTATGTTCTCCCAAAAAAACAACATGAGATCTGATTCTGAGGAAGAAGAAGCAATCAGGTCTTATGTGCTAAAACTTGCATATATCTTGTGAAGCTAAAATGTTTTAAATTCAATGTTTCATTCAAAATTTTCGGACCGGCATGTACTTGCAATTATCCTAATTAATAAAGGGATTCTTGTTAAAACTAGGGAGTAATAAAAACAGGAGAGAAAAAGCAACTAAATGTAGCCTACCCCCGTGAGTGTGATTGTTGATTGCAGTTTAGTTTGTATGGTGATCCTGAGAAAGATTTCGTTGTACATGATCCAATTTGAATCTGATATCCGAGTAAAATTCAGGTAGCATTCTACAAGTTTCTGTGGATAGGGGAAAATGAAATGGACACAAGTAGCGTCCTTGGGGCCAACTCTAATCAATTCAACTACGAGTTGCTGATTCTACAACCTACAAACTACTTCCTCCGTTCCTAAATATTTGTCTTTCTAGAGATTTCAACAAATAACTACATACGGAGCAAAATGAGTGAATCTACACTCTAAAATATGTCTATATACATCCGTATGTGGTAGTCCATTTGAAATCTCTAAAAAGACAAATATTTAGGAACGGAGGGAGTAATAACAAATTTAGCTGCCATGACCACACGATGCTCTGTGTTACGGAACACCAGGAACGGTTTTATTATAAAACACTATTTCAGGAAACAGACAAAAGAAAACAATTCTTGCAATGCATTGCTAACAGGGCATGGACTTTACTCCTACAGTATAAGCATGAGAGATGCGGAAAAAATAACAACCAATTTCATATAACTAGTCCATCAAGGTACCAACCGCCTAATATCGGGAACTGAACACAAGTATACCAAGTCACTGACAAGCCACCAAAAGAGCTAGGTGCGAAAATATCAGTTAAAGCACTCGGTATGCAAGCTAAATCATGCTATTAGCTGGCCATATGCAGCAAGAACAAACACCCTGGAGAAACACACGCTCAAAAATCAAAAGCTTCTGCAATAAATAAATAAAGACAATTCCCAAAACATGCTACTAAAATAGTATTATGTGTACTGAAGGAGTCTTGTTAGACACACAGATGCATATTCAGAATTCCATTTTACTGTAATTTTATTATGACTAGTTTCAAGATTCTTTGATATCTATTCCACCAAGGCATCAACTGCTTAAAATTGCAAACCGAAATGCAAATTATAACAAGTCACAACTAAGCCACCAGAAAATACAAGTGTAACAAGTCACAAAACTGAAGAGATTGTGTAATAAAAGAAATGAGAAATAAGAAAAATTGCACTCTTAAAAGAGGTTGTGCAGTAAAAAAGAGGAAAACAAGCAAGTTGCTATTGACAATTACCAGATCTTTGCTAGATGTATGTATAAAGGGATTCTTGTTAGAAGTGCATGTTCGAAATTCAGTTTATTCAAAGGTCATTATAGATACTTCTCCAGGCACAAAAGGTACATACAAACTAGGGAGTCCTCTCTCAACAAAGGATGAACACAAACATAATAATGAGCCCTAGCAGCCAATGTAACATAGCAGTATTCCACACAAAGTATGAAGAAGATGAAAATCCAAACTTGCATCAAACTTATTAGGTTCAGCATCGTGCCGTTTGGTCCTTCACCCTGGCGAGGAGAGTGCGCGCAGTGTCTTCCTGCGAAACATGTACGCATCGGTGATGTTAGAGATCTGAACAACGAACCATGGAAGAAGGTATTCGTTGAGCCAGCAACGCTTACCGTTAGGGCTCGACATCAGCCAGCGACGATCTCTAGCCCATGAAAGGGGCAGAGCGGCTGCTATGATGTGCACCAGGACGCGGCTCTTTCTCCAAAATGACATTGGCCGGCGCCAACGTGACAGAGGATGATGGTGGCGCTGTTTGCCCCGATGCTAAACTTCGCTTGACGGCCTCAATTAGATCGGGCCACATTTCCATGACTTGTGCTGTCGCCATGGCTTTGGCTTTCACCTCGACTTCCTCTCTCATTTCTTCTTTAAGTTCTTCTCTCATTCCAGCCAATCTGGATTCAAAACTAGCTCGGCCGGCTCTCCTTCTCTGCCTCGCAAGCTCGCGGTCTTCGGGATAATGCGTGTCCCATTTTTCATTCAGCCCGACGCCGTTCACACGACCATAAGCCGGCCTCGTTTTCGGGTCCTTGCCGAGCACCACGTTGATCGACCTGTTCAGAGGGTCGTCCCACCTTGCCGAGGACTCCGACTCCTGGGAGCTTTGAGATTCCACATGATACTGCCTCTACAATACGGAGGTGACAGTTTAGAAATGTGACTACTTGGAAAGAAATCTATACTTAATTAGTATAACAAAAAAATAAGCAGGTTAATCAATTACCAGGAGTTCCTTGACTTTCGCCGTCTTCTCGTCCAATACCCATGTCTTAGTCTCTTCATCGTATTTGCACCGGCCCCTGATGTAATCATTTTCACGCGGGTTTTCAAATTCCTTGAAGGGGTTTGGTATGCCTGCTGCAGCAAACTCAGCGTCCTGCTTGTCCCACTTCGGCTTCTTCCCTGGGTAACCACGGCTTCCAAGGGTGTGGTGACCAATGTTCCTTGCCCGCATTTCCTTCCCCCATTTCTCCATCTCCTTGACTTCAGGGGTCTCGCAGTGCTGCTTGAACAGGTTCCAGTCCTCCTCAGAAACCGAAGGCCACTTCTTTTTTATCTCGGTTTCGTAATCTTTCTCAAGGTATTCGCTTTTGGCTTTGGATTTCCAACTACTCAAAAGCTTGGTCCACTTGCAGAGGGCTGTGTTATTTACCGGAGTGGTCTCGTCTAGGGACTCATCCGGGAACTTGTAATGAGTGTGCAGCTTCGATATGAGGAGTGCTCGCAAATTCTCATTGGCTTTCGACCTGAGATTGGTTTCATTAATGCTCACGGTTTCGCGAAGGATGCAGCCTAGGCCATTACTGTAACCTTGTTCAGCCTTCTTGGGACTAAGAGGTAGACCAGCCTCAGACACTCGGTTGATAACAATCCTATCGGTGCCAAGCATGTTTGGGCGCCTAGGTTTGCGTTGCTTTTTAGGTTGTCCAGCTGCCTGGTCCCCTTGGCCGGTCCCTTCGTCGCGATCGGTTGCATCTTCAGGATTTGTGGCGGTGCCGGACTCATCATGAACAGTGGATGTGTAGTCGTCCTGCCCATCTGTGTATGTGCCCAAGGCGTCGGGGCCGCCATGACGTGATGACGGTTCTACAGCTTCATCACCCGCGCTTATCGTCCGCGAAGAAGAGGCTGCAGCGGAGTCGTTTCCAGAAATATCTGTAAATTGTCAAATAAAAGAATTAAGCTACACAAAATGTAACTACATATAAAAATGCTATAGAATTACTAAAACAATATCTATAAAATCTATAATTACTGAAAATTTCTATGAACGAAATATTTGCTAGGAACTAGAATTAAAAATCCCCCTGTTATGGGATTCGATTCTTCTTGGGTTATCAATGGCTTATAACCATATAATGTTCTGCAGGTGTCGCAGCTGGGACAGATAGCAATCAGTTGGGCTTTGGGCTATAAGGATGTTATTCCATCTATTTCAGCAGGCTACTAAGACTTGTCATGTCCATTTATTTAGTTGCAGATTTATCTACAACTTCAAGCAGTGGGATCTAATCACCAACTAGATAATCTCATTGTAAGAAATTTTTTTGGATAACTCCTGAGAAAATAACTAGCAGCAGTTATGATGGCCCTTTTCACCAAAAGTACAAATTAGGGGGGACTTACAATCCAGTGATGCCTCCATGTGAGTTGGTTTTTTGTCACCCTGTAACCCTACACCTCTACCAGTGTACAGCTACAGGTCTCTAGGTAATCTATTTGGTGATTACTACTACCGACGCGATGCGGGACTAAAAAGATTTATTTACAGTGGTAGTACAGTCTTCCGCTTACCGGAGCGGCCATTGGTCGGGGCCTCCCCCCTGCTTCCACCGCGTGTGAGTCGAGTGCGCTGCAACGACGGCAACGCAGTCTCCGGTGCGCATGCCTCCCTCGCCCTCCTCCTCGTCATTCGTGGAACGACGACAACAAGGTCTTGGATGTGCACACCTCCCTCGTCCTCTCCGGTCGCTGCCTTTAACTGCATAACATCATTTTGTACTGAACCTGCCAAATGCTGGAATCTGCTCTCGACATCCTCATTAACCTGACCTGTAGAAACACCATCAATTGGGCATTTCAGTAGAACATATACTTCTGAATATAGATCATGAAAATTTGTCAGCTTAAAGAAAATCTAGAGTCCACGTTTTCAACCGACTCGGGAGCACTATCACTTACAAAAAGCACAGACAAGTCGACCTTACATGCCCAAGGCTTCACTTAATGATATAAATAGTTAAATACCACTGCATATTCATACATAGGACCCCTGCTTGATGCTATAAGCACCACTAACTACACTGCCAGAGAATATGTAACTTCCTCAATACCTCTTCCATACTTTATTATACGCATCAGTAGTTCCAACCATGTATAAAAATGCCCCTTTATGGGATTGGATTGCTCTTGGGTTATTCATACCTTTATTCGAAGAACTATCTACAGCTTCAAGCAGTGGAAAAATGTTAATCATGTACTAAAAATGTTAATCATGTATTCACAAATTTTCTATATAAGAAAAATTTATTAGATATATACCCAAAAACGTAATATGTGCATGGAAAAAAAGAAGACATCAATATTCTAAAGAAGTAGACAACCAAAAATGTATGTTTTCAGAAAATGTTAATAATGTATTTCAAAAATGTTTCTAATGTATACAAAATATTGTAAACTGGGAAAAAGTTAACATGTCTTGAAAAAAAAAGATGAAAATCGACAGAAAAGCAAAAAATAAAAAAAGTATAACGAAGAACGAAAGAAAACCAGTTAAAAAAAATATAAAATTTATAACAAAGAAAAAAGAAACAGAAAAAAGCAAAGAATAACTAAATAAATAAAACCCTATAAAACTTGAAAAACTATAAAACCGGAGAAAAACAAAGAAAAATATAAAAAAGAGGGAAACCATTGAAGAAATAAAGATTGGTAAACCAGAAGGATATATCATACATGGGAACTGGGTTTCCAGCTTAGAAAACAAATCAAAAAAGTGACGCTGAAGTAGGAGATAAAAAAAATCTCCTTATTACTCCCCCCTGTTCCAGCGCCCTGTAACCCTATTACTGCGCAGCTACAAGTCTTAGTTAATCTACTCGGCGGTTAACTACCGATGTGGAACTAGAGAGTCTTGTACTTACCGGAGCGGCCACTGGTCGGTGCATCCACCCTGCTTCCAGCGCGCGTGAGTCGAGGGTGCTGCGCCGAGGGCAACGCGGTCTCCGATGCGTGCACCCTCCTACTCGTCTCTGGCACCATGACAGGATAGTTGCCAGCTGCACCGAACTCAGTGTCCTGCTTGTCCCACTTTGGCTTCTTCCCTGGGTAACCACGGCTGCCAAGGGTGCGGTTACCAATGCTCTTAGCCCACATATCCTTTCCCCATTTTTCCATCTCCTTGACTTCAGGGGTCTCACAGTGCTGCTTGAACAGGTTCCAGTCCTCCTCGGAAACCAAAGGCCAGATCTTTTTTATCTCAGTTTCGTAATCTTTCTTAAGGTATTCGCTTTTGGCCTTGGATTTCCAACTACTCAAAAGCTTGGACCACTTGCAGAGGGCTCTGTTATTTACCGGAGTGGTCTCGTCTAGGGACTCATCCGGGAACTTGTAATGAGTGTGCAGCTTCGATATGAGGAGCGCTCGCAAATTCTCGTTCGCTTTCGACCTGAGATTGGTTTCATTAATGCTCACAGTTTCGCGAAGGATGCAGCCTAGGGCCTTCATGTAGGCCTTCTTGGGACTAACAGGTAGACCCTCCTCAGACACTCGGTTGATAACAATCCTATTAGTGCCGAGCATGTTTCGGCGCCTAGGCTTACGTTGCCTTTTGGGTTGTCCAGCTGCCTGGCCCCCTTGGCCGGTCCCTTCATCGCGATCGGTCGCATCTTCAGGATTTGTGGCGGTGCCGGACTCGTCATGACCAGTGGATGTGTAGTTGTTCTGCCCATCCTTGTATGTGCCCAAGATGTTGGGACCGTCATGACGTGACGACAGTTCCACAGCTTCATCACCCACGTTTAGCATCTGCGAAGAAGAGGCTGCGGCGTAGTTGTTTCCAGACATATCTACACATTGTCAAATAAAAGAATTAAGCTACATAAACTGTAACTACATATAAAAATGGTATAGAATTACTAAAAAATATCTATGAATTTATAATCACTAAGAATTTCTAGGAACTAAATATTTGCTAGGAACTAATTACCTATGAACTAGAATTAAAAAAACCCTTTTATGGGATTGGATTGTTGTTACGTTATCTATGGCTTGACCATATAATGCTCTGCAGGTGTCACAGCTGGGAGAGATAGCAATCAGTTGGACTTTGGGCTATAAGGATGTTATCCCATCTAGTTTCACTAGTAGGATACTAAGACTTGTCATGTCCATATCTTTATCTGAAGATTTATCTACAGCTTCAAGCAGTGGGACCTAATCACGAACTAGATAATCTCATTGTAAGAGAATTTCTGGATAACTGATGAGGAAATAACTAGCAGCAGTTATGATAGGCCTTTTGACCAAAAGTACCAATTAGGGGGTACTTACAATCCAGTGATGCGGCTGGGGGGTCGGGGGGGGGCTTACAATCCAGTGATGCCTCCATGGCTCTGTTTAACTGCATACCATCATTTTGTAGTGAACTTGCCAAATGCTGGAATCTGCTCTCGGCATCCTCATTAACCTTACCTGTTGAAACACCATCAATTGGGCATTTCAGCAGAACACATACTTCTGAATATATCATGACAATTTGACAGCTTTATTCAAAGATTTATCTACAGCTAGAATTAAAAAAAACCTTTTATGGGATTGGATTGTTGTTAGGTTATCTATGGCTTGACCATATAATGCTCTGCAGGTGTCACAGCTGGGAGAGATAGCAATCAGTTGGACTTTGGGCTATAAGGATGTTATTCCATCTAGTTTCAGTAGTAGGCTAAACTAAGACTTGTAATGTCCATATTTTTATTTGAAGATGTATCTACAGCTTCAAGCAGTGGGACCTAATCACGAACTGGATAATCTCATTGTAAGAGAATTTCTGGATAACTGATGAGGAAATAACTAGCAGCAGTTATGATAGCCCTTTTGACCAAAAGTACCAATTAGGGGGGACTTACAATCCAGCGATGCCTCCATGGCTCTGTTTAACTGCATACCATCATTTTGTACTGAACTTGCCAAATGCTGGAATCTGCTCTCGACATCCTCATTAACCTTACCTGTCGAAACACCATCAATTGGGCATTTCAGCAGAACATATACTTCTTAATATATCATGACAATTTGACAGCTTTATTCGAAGATTTATCTACAGCTTCAAGCAGTAGAACATAAGCACAAACTAAACAATCTAGTAATAAGATATTTTCCAGAAAAGAGTGTTAAATCACTTGGGTCATCTTAAAATCAGAAGGATATATATATATCATACATGTGAGTTGGTTTTTTGTCACCCTGTAACCCTAGAAATATATGCCTGCACCTCTATCTCTGTACAGCTACAGGTCTCTAGGTAATCTATCTGGTGATTACTACTAACAAAGCGATGCATGACTAAAAAGATTTACGGTGGTAGTACAGTCTTCCACTTACCGGAGCGGCCACTGGTCGGCGCCTCCCCCCTGCTTCCCCCACCCGTGAGTCGGGCGCGCTGACACGAAGGCCAATCGGGCCTCCTATCCCTCCCTCGCCCTCCTCCTCGTCATCCGCGGAACGACGGCAACAAGGTCTTGGATGTGCGCGCCCCCCTCGTCCTCTCCAGTCGCCTCCTTTAACTGCGTAACATCATTTTGTACCGAACTTGCCAAATGCGGGAATCTGCTCACGACATCCTCATTAACCTGACCTGTTGAAACACCATCAATTGGGCATTTCAGTAGAACATAGACTTCCGAATATATATCATGAAACTTTGACAGCTTAAAGAAAATATAGAGTCCAGGTTCTCAACTGACTCGGGAGCATTATCACTTATCACTTACAACAATAAAAAGCACAAACCAGTCGACCTTACATGCCCTGCAAATTCCGTCTGACACAAGGGCTTGACTTAATGCCATAAATACCACTGCATATTCATCCATACATATGACCCCTCCTTGATGCTATAAGCACCACCAACCACACTGCCGGAGAAAATGAAACTTCCTCGATGGCTCTTTGATACTTGCTATACGCATCAGAAGTTCCAGCCATGTATTAAAATGTCCCTTTTATGGGACTGGATTGCTCTTGGGTTGGTTATCTACGGCTGGGTTATAACCATATAAAAAAGCTCTGCAGGTGTTGCAGCTGGGAGAGCCAGCAATCAGTTGGGCTTGCTGATGGCTATAAGGTTGTTGTCTTCCATCTAGTTTCAGTAGTAGGCTACCAAGCAAGACTTTTTTTTTTTTAGAATGCTAACAAGTAGTAAGACTTCTCATATCCATATCTTAATTTGAAGATTCATCTGCAGCTTCAAGCAGGGGGGCCTTAGCAGAATGTATATAATCTAACTGCATGAGATTTTTCTGGGAAATGGAATAGCGATAAATCACTTTGGCCATGACTTCCCCCAAGTAGGAGATTTCATGTTTCTAGCTTGAAAAACAAATAAAAGAAGCATCACTGGACTAGGAGAAGAGCACTTGTACTAATTAATTTTATTATCTCCTGATTACTCCCCCCTGGAACCCTACACACCTAACCTCTGTTACTGCACAGCTACAGGTCTCCAGTTAATCTAATCGGCGATGCGGAACTAGAGAGTGTGTTGTGCTTACCGGAGCGGCGGCGGGTCGGCGCGTCCCCCCTGCTTCCGGCGCGCGTGAGCCGAGGGCGCTGCACCGGCGGCGGCGGCGGCGCGGTCTCCGATGCGCGCGGGTCCCTCGTCCTCCTGCTCCTCGTCTCCGGCGCCATGGCAGAACAGGATAGCCCACCGCCCCGGCCGGCCGCTCCGCCGCTTAGCGACGGACGGCGGGAGACCGGGGATGGGATGGGGATCGGCCGGCGGGGGATGAAGACGACCAGAGCAGAGCTCCGCACTGACTGAACTAGTTCTTTTTTCTTTGTGTTTTTTACAACTTTTTTTTTCTTTGTTAGGACACCCGCACTGAACTTTTTTTGATTGAGAGAAAAATTAGGCGGTGCGGTAGCTGCTACGGCCCATTCAGTTTTGGCCCAGGCAGAGAATAAGCCTGCGCCCCGTCCGCTTGGCAGGACAAGGCCCAAACCTTTTTATTTTTTGGAGAGGGGGTGTGTTGCTTCGCTAAAAGAAAAAAAAAACAGTACTGTAAGTATACATTCCACTGAAATCTTTTTTTGAACACCATTCCACTCCACTCAAATCGGTCAAAATTACAAAAAGAGTGTAGTGCACATGTACTGTTTGGATCTGCTGCCGTTCCGGAGCTTTGCTATATCTACATAATTTTTTCTACGTAACCTACGAAGAAGCTGAGGTGGCCAGATTTGGTTGGGAGAGAAAACAGGCCGAGGCCCACCCACTGAAAATCAGAGGTGTGTG
>NW_024115444.1:0-14962 GCF_003073215.2 Triticum urartu
GGGGGGTGGTTAATTAGCTTAAAGAAATGAAAGGAACGTAACTTAGGTCTAGCATTTTTGTGCCGCTCCTTGTGGGAAAGAAGCCCAACGCTCCTCTGCACCTTCCTCAAGTTCTTCTCGTCGTCAACAATTTGTCTGGCCATCCCCAATTCTGCTCGATGAATCAGTCACTGCCATCACCACGTGAGGAATGAGCTGCACATCTCTTCCGTCGACACCAACAAGCTCCTATGTACCACTAGTAGAAAACAAGGCTTATCACAGCGCAATATACATATTAATCCCAGCTGCATTACGAATTGGGATTAATGTGAGCATTAGTCTCGGTTCGAGCTGCTAAAGGCATTAGTCCCGGTTTAAATGGGCCCTTTAGTCCCACCTTTTAGTTCCGGTACGTATATCAAACCGGGACTAAAGGGCCATTTCTCAAACTCTACCCCCCCGTCCCCCGTGTATCGTCATTTCAGTTTTAAAAAAAAACAAAAGAAAATGATAAAAGCTTCAAAAAATAAAATCCTTCGAGATGTAGTTATATTACTATATCTACTAGTTAGGAAAATTAAAAAACTTAAATTTAGACATGTTTTGCAAAAAAGTTTCATGAAAAAGTAAAATGGGTATAACTTTTGCATATGATGTCGAAAAAAAGTATAATATATCAAAATGTTCAGCACGAAAATCTGCATCCGATTTACCGTAGGTCTGTTTGCAAATTTTTAGAATCCTCAAATTCCAAAAGGAAAAAAAGATATGCTCAAATTTCAAGTTTTTTTTGAATTTTGGTTAAATCTGGTCAAACTGCTTATTCAAGAAGTATTAGTGTTACTACATAATTATTCAAGAATATTAGTGTTACTAAATAATTATTTTCAAATTTTTTTGAATTTTGGTCAAACTGTGGTCAAACTACTTACTCAAGAAATATTAGTGTTACTAAATAATTATTGTTTTTTAGAATAATAGTTTCAAACTCAAACAGTGAAACGTGTGACTTCATGCTCAAGCTAAACTCCTCAGGGTTAACAGGATTGACATCTTACTATTGTCAGGAAAGCAACAAGTGCAGACTTGAAAAATGAGGGGGAATAGAACCCAGAAGTTAAGCGTGTTCAGGCTGGAGTAGTGAGAGGATGTGTGACCGGCCGGGAAGTTAGATGATTTGGAATGATGAAGGGTGATTAGAGATTAGAGGTTAAATTTAGTAGTGATGAGGGGTGATTAAAGATTAAATTGTAAAATAATTTAGAAATTTGAAAATCGGAAAAAATTTGGATTTTTTTTTAAAAGTCGTAACATTTCCTTTAGTCCCGGTTGGTGTTAGGTGAAGCTCCACACAGCAGCCACATGGAGGGCCTTTAGTCCCGGTTCATATGGGGCCTTTAGTACCGACCCTTTAGTCCCGATTTCGAACCGGGACTAAAGACCCTCTAGAACCGGGACAAATGACTCTTTTTCTACTAGTGTACGACTCCAACCTCCACTCGTAAGCAAAGTGAGACCATCTCCTCCCTAGGTTTCTTTAAGAAAAATCTTATGCAATTGGGGTCTTCAGAAAAGTCTGAAAGAAAACAGTATTTTCTTGGCCTCATGATTTTATAGAAAGCAATGAACTTCATTTCATGCGGGCGATATGGAGGTTACCCCTGAATTAATGTGAAAATGCTACACCACAGGTTGTGGGCTCTAACAGAATAGAGTTTTTTTTTTAAGAAAAGATTCAGGTCTGATGGAAGACATGAATGGTGAGGCATCACACTTAAAAGCATAAACTAGTACTTTCTCCGTTTCAAATTACTCGTCGTGATTTTAGTGCAAGTTGGAGTATAATTTAATCTTTCTTTTTGCCATTTTCTTACAAGTGGGCCCCACGTGAAATCCCGTAAATGCCCCTGCTGACCCAATTGACACTGAAACACTGGAGTGGAGAGGAGCTCGATCGTTCCCCATCTCTCTCGCCTCAGCTTTTCCTTCCGTCGTCGGCGACGCACTCCACGGCGGCGGTTCTCCACCGGCGGGGAAGCGCCGATGCTCCTCCCAGGCGACGCACGGTGAGTCGTCTTCCACCTCTCAGGCTCATCCCCTTCTCCCCGCGGCGGCGACCTAGGGTTAGGTTTTAGGAGCTCGCCGCCCGGCCCCGCCCCTAGGTAGTCTCCCGCGTCCTCGGCATGAACGAAGTGCTGCTGCTGCTCGTGACCGCCCCGCGCTGCTCCTGCTGTTCGGCGCCGGCAGCACACTGCTGCTGCTTATTGCTCGGTTGTTGCTGACCGTATTTGGTGCTGCAGACATGGGGAATTTCGCATCGAGTGATGCTTCTTCAGTCAAAGAGGCGCAAAGGGTATCAGCAACCAGCTCCACACCACCGGTGAACTGCTGCCGGGTGCCCAAGGACTCAAGGACAAGGAGGACGCACCACTGGGACTCTGGGAGCATTCAAGGTAGGTATGCTTCACCTCTTTTAATCAGAGGCTTCTTCAGTTGCTATACATTCTCACCACTACCGATTCTCACTGTCTAGCAGACTAGCACTAGTGCACAAAACAAACATGTGACGAAACAAAACAAAAAAGATAAGAGGACACTCTGCATTGCCGCCAAGGTTTTGGTTACTGGTCGAAACTTCGAGATTTCCCATGGTTACCGCGTATTTCCATGCCCCTCAATAAATCCCCATACCGAGCAAAACATACCAATTTTTTGAATTTAAACACTCGATTTAAAATAAAAATACGTAGGATCTAATTAATGACATGAGAGTTGGTTCTGACGTGTTGGTAGCAACCTAGTTCCTGTTTTGAGAGGTCTCTTGGCTCGAATGTTCATTCATTCATTTATTTGAATTCAAAATTCAACTATAAAATTCGTTCGAAATATTCTCGGTATTTCTTGGTAACCGTGGTAACCACGTTTACCAGTCCCCCTCGGTAAAATTGCTTCATTCGGCAACCAAAACCTTGATTGCCGCTGGATTATTAGATAATCCCTTACCTTCAGTTTTTGTATGATCAAGATGGAATCAATTAAGATGCCCAAAGAAGATACCTAGCTTATTCATATACGTTCTGGGCTTAGCGGGTTCTTTCCTTGTTGATCCTTCCTGAGAGATTGGACCTGGTTTCCCTGCTTGGTTGTGCAGTTATTTGATTCCTAATTTGATTGGTCAATCAGATTGGTTGGAGATGGCGGAATTGGCCGAGCCGCGGGTGTACAGCTGCCGCCATTGCCGGAACCGCGTCTGCCTCCACGACGATATCATCTCCAAGGCCTTCCAGGTGAACAACTTCACTAAGGGAAGGATAATTTATTTGCTTCTTGTCCTTACTGACGACTTTGGCCCCTGCGTTCGGGATCAAGAGTTGACAGACCTTAATAATCAATAAATATAGGAACTTAGATGGACCAGTTATGCTATACTGGTTGGGGATGTCATGCTAAAATTACTAGTAGTAAGTACTTGTCAACTAGCTAGGGACTTTAAATTGGCTCATCAACTGCAGTGGAGAGGTCCGACAATACAATATGAGAACGTTTCTGTAGCTGATCAGTTTAGCTAGCATTTGTTTTTCTATACTTACATAGTGGAGTTTCAGTTAACCAGATATACTACTTTTTTTTTTGCGGGGAACCAAAGATACTACTGTGATCTATCTATATGCACAATTCAGATGTTGAGACCTCGATACGCTATGCTATGATCTGTCTATCTCAATTTTGATTGTGTTTGGAGGATAAATACAATACTAATACTATCTCTCCTTTGCTTGCTCTTTTGGATGTTGTAATAGGGGAGGAATGGCTGCGCATTTCTCTCCTCTCACGCCATGAACATCACCACGGGGGCCAAGGAGGACAGGCAGTTCATGACGGGGCTTCACACGGTCGCCGACATCCACTGCCGTGACTGCCGCGAGGTGCTCGGATGGAAGTACGAGAGAGCCTACGAGGAATCCCAAAAGTACAAGGAAGGCAAGTTCATATTTGAAAAGGACAAGATCGTGCAGAAGAATAGGTAAGGAATGGAAAAGAGATTCAACCAACCATGTGCCAGCCAAAATGTTCTTATGGATCATCCATGCCTTTGTACATAGCAGTTCGTTTTCTTCTTTTTGAAACTACCAGTCTGTCGGTGTTATTTCCATGCCATTTGTAATCTGCAATGGTAATTAGTCATCGTTTAGTCATTCCGGTTTATGTATTCTACTACTCTGGAGCACCACATACTAGTACTTGTCCACTATCATTGTGTGGTTGTTAGGTTCCTAATTCAATTGGTGAATCGGATTGGTTGCAGCAGAGAGATGGCGGAACTGGTTGGGCCGCGGGTGTACAGCTGCCGCCATTGCCGGAACCACGTCTGCCTCCATGACGATATTATCTCCAAGGCCTTCCAGGTGAACAACTTCACCCAGGGAAGGATAATTTATTTTCTTTTCCTTGGTCATTACTGACTTTGGGCCTTTGGGCCTATGTTAGGGATCAAGAGTGGAAAGGCAGAGCTTAATCAATAAATAGGAACTTAGATGGACCAGTAATATATGTTGGGCTGGTTGTGGATGCCGAGCTAAAACCAGTAATAGTATCCACTAGCAGTTTTAAATAGGTCCATTCATCAACTGTGGTGGAGAGGTCCAACAATCTGAGAACGAACGTCTATGTAGCTGACTCTAGCTAGCATTTGTGTTTCTACATTTAAATAGCGGAGTTTCCTTCGGTTAACCAGAGAGAAATACTGTGATCTATCTGTACCAGCAGTTAGTCATCTGAGGCTGTCACATGAACTCCATTCAGATGCTGAGACCGCGATATGCTATGATCTGTCCATCTCAACTTTGATTGTGTTTGGAGGATAAATACATACTGATACTGTCTCTCCTTTGCTCTTTTGGCTGCTGTTGTGAATATGGAGTAGCCTGTGGCAAAAGAGTACTATGGGGCCACTGTGGCCTTCCATTAATATGAGAAACACACTATGGGGCCACTGTGGCCTCTGACTGGTTCTCTTGATGAGCCTGCATTCGGCGACGAAGAGATCCTAGCCTCCAACAACAGTACATGCTCCAATTGGTGCTGATGCACACAAGTCGCATTGCTGGCAATAGACGGCAAAGGAGGTTGACAGAAGCACTGATTTGCAGCTCTTGCAAGTATGAGGATTTGAGAAGAACAGACCATCAAATAAATAGATGGGAGGCTGGGAGTGGAACTCTACCTATCACGTTGTTCATCGCAACGGACTATTTGAGGGGAAATCGCGAAAAATTATAGGGATTAGGAGTGGAACATTAGCAAGGAGTGAAGATGTACGAGGATTTAGGACTTGAGAAAGAGGAACTGTGACAGTGGTTGGAGGAAGACGAAGAGTGAGAGAGAGCCGTGCGAGCGTCTCGTTGGCTGGGTTTTCATTACCTAGAGAATAGTAGCACTCGTACATTGCATCCAACATTGATTATTTAACCACCAATGCTTATACGTACTAATTACTTGTACTTCCTACTGATTTGGGGGCCCCGCTGAAGTGGGGGCCCTGTGCAGGCGCACACCCTGCACAGTTGCCTGGTACGGGCCTGAACCAAACGTAGCGTTTGTAGTGGCCCTCCAAACGGCTTCCATATGGTGTGATCGTCACAGGAACTGCTTCTGGTCATACGTGTTCTCATGGAAGAACTTTGCGGTAGGATCATGCAGAATGTAACAGAATGTCTCCAAGAGTCGTTTGAGAGCCATCTGCATGGATGGCCTTTGCTGCGGATCCACAACGGGGCAATCGATACCCAGCCTGAATACAATTGCCATGTCCTCCATGTACCGCGTTTGATCTGGGATCGGAAAGCCATTTTCACATGGAGATATTCACTCTTGAACTTCTCCAGTTGTCCTCCATGTATTTCTCAGTTAAGTTGTGCACCCAAATCGCCAAATTACCATCAGCTCCAGCTTCATTGGCCACCTGCTCCGCGACGAGTTCCAGCAATGTCACGCCGAAACTGTAAGTGTCAACTTTCTAAAAATTAGCGCCCGTTACCCCGCACTTAGCTATGTCTCCGATCGGCATCCTCGTAAGCGATATGTATACCTTGAATTTTGTTTCTAAGTTTCTGTTATGTTAGTATAATAATGGAAACAATCAGTATCAACTTCACTGATAGAAACTGATTGCGAACACACAGATTAAGGAAACAACAAAAGCACCCACAATGTCTCAACTCTCAACTTATTCAATACACACGCATGGTATATAACAAGCAACTACACAGAACAACTCTTTCACATGTAAACTGTAAGCAAGACTATCGAGGGTAGCTGCCAGACAGCAGATATTCTTCTTCTTGACTATATTGTCTACTCACGTTCTCTGAGCTTGTCCTTCTTATAGATGATGTATATCTCATTGCCGAATAACTCCCCTCATTTGTTTTTGCCAGTAAATCATCCCTAACCCGAACACGCTCTTTGGGTCCTTGAAGGGCCTCCAGTGTCATCTCCACTGACCTCATGGTTGGTCGCTCCTCCGCTCTTAGTTTCGTGCACGACACAGCTAGAGCAGCTACTTCCTCAACTTGGCTACCTCCCTCCTCCATGACCTGTGGATCCAGTATTTCTTCCAATTTACCTCCTGAAAGTAGTTCAATAAACTGTGCAACAAGCCCATCACCTTTGGACGATCTATATGTAATTGGCATCTTCCTCGTAAGCAACTCAACAAGAACTACTCCAAAGCTATAAACGTCACTTTTTTCTGTTAGCCGGCCACAGTAAAAGTACATAGGATCTAAATACCCTAAAGTTCCTTGCACCGCTGTTGTTATCCCTGTTTGATCCCTAGGAATGTGCCTTGAAGCTCCAAAGTCAGACACCTTTGCTGTCAAAGCATCATCAAGAAGTATATTGGTAGACTTGATATCTCTGTGTATCACGGGGACGGAAACACCCGAGTGAAGGTAAGCAAGAGCTTTGCCAATTTCTGTTGCAATCCTTAATATGTCTTGCCATGGTATTGATCTTAGTGGTGTCTTATGAAGATAATCACATAGGGTTCCATTGGAAATGAACTCATAAGCCAATAAAGGGACTTCTGTCTCGAGACAACATCCAAAAAGTTTTACGATGTTCCTATGATTGATTTGTGAGAGTATGGCAACTTCATTTATAAACTCGTTAATCTCACTCTTGACCACAATATTTGACTTTTTGATGGCCACAACATGCAAGTCTGACAAAATTCCTTTGTATACGGTACCGTGCCCGCCACCACCAAGCTTACGAGTTGGATGAAAGTTGTTTGTGGCCTTTTTCAGCTCCTTTAATGGGATGATCATCCTTTCTGCAATGTCTGACCTATGAGATACCAATTGCTGCAACAGTTGTCCACGATTTTCATTGAAGAACCTCTGTCGCAACTTTTGTTCCTTTTGATGTTTAAGCTTGCGAATTATTATCTTTGAGCCGATAAACAGAAGTAGAATAATTGGGCCACTTGAAACTGATAGACCAATGATTAAACCTGCAAAAAACAGATCGATGGGGCATGTATTTAGGGTTTGAGATGGCATAACTCAAATAAGTGAGGGAAGAGATATGAGGTTGGATCCAGGATGGAAAGTCTTGGTAAAAGGAGAGATACCAGCACACCGATAATCAACCGGTTATACCAAATTCAAATTTCTAAAAGTTCAAAATTTTGACCAAAATTTATCTCATATTCCAGTAACCCAACTAATAGGAGGGCCAGTAATTAACCTCGACAAGTCCGATAACCAGCAAGTTACCAAAATCCTAGGTGGATCACAAGGCAAATGATGCAAATAAGAGTGTGTGCGGCCAGAGAGAGTTTTGACTTCTGTTTCAAAATTTTGGATTGGATTTATCTATTAGTACCAATGTCTAATTATATAGTGTCATGGCACATTTAATTGTACATATATTCTAGATGGCTTTATTTGTTTCTTCTATGGATATGAAATGCTTGCTTATTGATTGTGTATTTTTTTCTTCTTCTATAACAGATGGTGGTACTCCATTCTTATATAATTGTGTTCTACAACCATTTTATTTAGGGGTTGTTGTCACTTGCAATAATATATTTCTACAACCTAAATTTCTTAGCAGAAGTTTGAATATTTTTTACATTGCCTAACTGATTATTAGCTTCTTTTTCATGCAGTATACTCTTTTTGCATGGTTCACGAGCTAATACACATAGAGCTTACTCACGTGAGAATACTGATTGCATTCAAGAAAACAAAAGGGAGTTGGTAAATATGGTTGGGAATGAATGATATCTTTGCACCTACTCCCTCCTTTCCAAAAGGTTATTTTATAGGCTTGTTTTAAGTCAAACTTCTTTAAGTTTTGATCAATCCTAAAGAAAAATATACCAACATCTATGACACCAAATAAATACATCGTGACATCGTATTTCATAATTGATCGAAGGAAGGTAAGGTATAATGGTGCTCACCTGTGTGTATGGACTTGACACAGCCTAATGGTTGGGTGGCGTTGCCTTGAAATCCTCGTCGGCACCTGCAGTCGAAAGATCCATCCATGTTGGTACACTTGCCGAAGCATGAATGTGACTGTGGCTGTTTGCACTCGTCGATATCTACATAAAACACGTAATTAAACATGAAGACAAGTTGATCATCCAAATCTAAAAGGAAGAAAAGGCAAATTCAACTGCGTTTGCACTCGAGAATTAGCAAAACTCATAGAAATTACTTACCTGTGCATCCGTTATCAAGGTATGGGTTGCCCTCGTATCCTTTCTTGCATTTGCAAAAATACCCCATCCCATTGGTGGAATTCGCGCACTCGCTGTGCTTGCTCACGCAAGCGTATCCCGGTGATTCTCTCGCCAGGGGGCATGACAAGGAGTTATTGCCGTTGCGGATGGCCCAGTCGAGCCAAAGCGGCATTCTCCACGGCTTGGCCGGGTCCGGCGTCCTCTTCAAGTCGGCGGCCTGGAATACATAGTGATTCCTCTCCACAATGAAGGCGTGGTTGCAGGGGCTGAAGTCCATGCCTGCATGCGGCCAATCGCCGAACGTCATCCTGGTGTCGAGGAGGGCTTGCGGGATACCGACGCGGCAGCAGCCGACGCCATTGCACTTTCGGTCGCGCGCGCTCTTGGTACTGTTGCAGTAGGCCACACACCCGCTGAAATACGAGTATGATTCTGGATTTTGGCGTCGTCGACTTCCTCTGCCGGCGTAGATGAACGCGTCGCAGCCCAGGACGAAGAGCTCGTTGGCGGTGTCGGAGATGCGGTACACACCCACCGGGTTGACTCTCAGCTGGCCGTCAAATCTGTTGGTCATGTTACCGGTCGCGTCAAAGCACTGGTAAGCCACTGGCACCATCACCCGGACCCTCGCGCGGGGTGTCACGGTCAGGTTCAACACGAGTATGGGCTCGGAGCGCATCTTCGCATCCGTCAGGAATGGCTTATCGGCGCCGCCGCCGGTCATGTTGTTGCAGCCGATCTGGAAGCCCCTGCGGAAGCAGCCGGCGCCGATGCCGAATGGGTAGAGGATGTCAACTTCGCCGCATCGCGCCTGGCAGCCAGGCTTCACCAAGGAGCTAGATGCGGTGATTGCCGATGCAGCTAGTGGCAATAGCACCAAGATCCATGCCATCGACATTTCTCACCACTTCTATTTGTTTGTGTGTTTGTTCAATGTGGGGGACGAAGCCTCCGTACATTTAAATACAAAAGAGCGAGAGAATATATAGCTCCCCTCCACCAGTACTCCTGGTGTGTGTTTTAAAAATATTGAAAAATGTATTTTTTTAATTAACTAGTTTGTTTGAGGAGTCGGTGGTTTGCTGCCGTCAAGAATATATTTCAAATTCATCAGTCAACTATCATCCGGCACTTCTAAACTGTGAAATTAAGATTGTCTCCGTCAGTAATACATTTCTGTAGTATGTGACCTCATTACCTATCTACGAGTCTCTTATCCTCTTGCATTTAGAAAACCATGTTACACTTGGATTATGTTGAGCCTCCAACTAGCGGATGGAGCCACGCGAGGCTAACCACTACCCTTCCTGCAGCAAAGCACCGGATGCTTAGCCAACAAGGTGAACGTGCGCAACGACTAACTCGGTCAACAATCACTACATTCCAGCAATCATTCAGTTTACAAAAGATCATACTCACCGAAAAGTAGATAAAAGCATCATACTTCCATTAACCCTTGAAACAGTCAAGCCAAGATATTACAAGAATACAAGATGGCAAAAGTGAAGAGCAAAACAAAAGTGGTCAATCTTTGAGGATTTTTTTTATAGAAAAAATATAAAGGATGATTCTTTTAAATCTGGTGCAACCTATCGGCTTTACATAAATATGTAGTCTTCGATTCCTGCCAGATTCTAATGCAAAGTGCAAACCATTATTGAGTTTAGGCACACCCAAACTAATCCTACGGGCATTATAAAGTTTGAGAATCTTCAAGTTGAAAGCATTCAAACATCGAAAAGTATGTCCATATTTTATCTAAAAAAAGTATGTCCATATACAGGTCTTAATAAACCAAGGCGGCACACCAAGGCAATTGTTTACCTAAAGTTTACACTTTAAGATATATGTTGGTGACGGAAGCTAGGGTAACATGGTAGAAGCCTCACAATTTTCAGGTCAAGTGTCTGAAGTTCCCTTGGCATTTCATCTTGCATCAGCTTCTTAACTAAAGCGACCAACTAGTAAACACCCATGCGAACACGCAGCTTGGTTTTTTTTTTCTAGCAACCAAATGGTTTGATATATATTTGCCCCGCCTACATTTTGCCAAGCCAAAATTAAGGTAGCCAAAGGTTTCCAACATTTGGTCTGCAAGTGTGAGGGGAACCATTGCATTTGCAACTTTTGGAGTCTAAGCGAATGATTCTTAATTTTTGACGTCACGGTCAGGTTTAGCAGCTGTACGTGCTCGGGGCGCATCTTGGCATCCGTAAAAAAAGATTTTTGAATCTGAATCAAAGAGATAAGAATTTGCTTCGGTACAACTAAAATGATTTCATAACGCCCCAGGTTTTGCATCATCTAAGCACAATGCAGAAGTCTTGCTCCGAGAGGTTCATATTTTGCATCCAAATCATTACAATACTGTTGTTTTCATAGACAATAGAATTGCTTTCATATGAATATAGATTCGTTTCCGTCAAAAAGGAAAACAAATTTATTTCAAACGACATGGGGACATGTTTTCACCACGGTGGACATTTGGTTCTATGATATCACGAAAACACCATATCCCAGCGTGTGACACGAATTGCATGCAAGAAAAGGTGCAACGACATTGTCTCTCGCACCGTCGCCATATGGACAGACGAGTTGCTTCTTACACACTTCTTGTGTGCTCCCTGAAATCCGAATACATAATCATGCAAAGGAGTTAGCGAAATCCGATGAACGAATCCAAGAGAAATGAAGAATTCTACAGACTATGATGCTTCAAATAACGGAAATATCTCTAGGAAAAAAGAGCAATGCATAATGGATTAATGCTACGTGCAATCTAGTTCCAAGCTAACGCATCATAGATACCTCACATGCTGGGCTTCACCCTCGTCACGTTCCTGGCTACGTCGCAACCTGGGGGGCTGCCGTATGTGTGTTGCTACTCCACGGAGAACTCCATGTGATGCATGAGATACAAAATCATTTGAACCCGGCCCACAGCCGCATGGTGAGAGCCTACCCCCGCTGGCGATGCATGTGCACTGCCGCCGGACGGGACGACGCACCGGCGCGGCGCGAGGGATTTCAGGACCGTAGTGGGGAACGGCAGGTCCTAGTGGATAGATCCGGCGCGGCGAGGGTGTCGCGAGCTCGGCGATGATGGAGCATGCGAGATGGGAACGATGTCATGTGGGTCGGGGCAGGCGAGCTTGATGCGGGATATAGAAACTGACGAGGAGTTATGGGGCTGTGGCGTTAAAATAGGTCTGGTTGCAAAACCGGGCAATGGATTTCAGATGCGCATCTTAGCCATGTGATAAAACACGTATCTACGGTCCACGAGCGGTCTGAAGGATTCTCTCTACCAGATGTATGATAATAAGTGTTTCCCTTACAAGTATGTGTGTAATATCTTTATATTTTTACCTTGTGATCTTTTCTATCTATGTATAGATTACCTTGCCGAAACCGCTTATCAATTCCTTCTTCTACTCCTCGTTGCGTCCACACTTTTACTTACTGAAGGGACTACGATTGATCCGTATACTTATGGGTTATCAGAGCGGAGGACATATTTATAAATAGTGTTTCTGTCACACGCAAGTTGTCACGGTTCTTATGCGAAAGTAACTATTTGTGATTCTACAAATGTTGTTACTATCCCAAGACACAAATAGACCAGAGTAGTAAATATGATGAGTTTACGACAGTGAGAATACTAACACTTGAAAGTAAATAACATAAATAAAACAGAAAGTAAAGTTGTTTTTCCTACAATGGAGAAGTTAGGCTAGGAGAGAATTCAGTTCATGGTGTACATCAAGTGTACTAGTGCGATGGTAAGACTAGTTACCTTGTATCATGAATATAGTCTTTGATCTGTTTGTTCGGTAGGCGGATCACCCTAAGGTCATGGAACTCCTCCTCGCGGGATTATATTCCATTTTATGGTCTTGCATTGCCGTTGCTATAGAGTGGTCATTTCCACAATTAAGGTCATTAGACCAGAACCAAGCATTAAGTTTAATGGATTGCCGCTATCTCATATTGTCTTATGTCCTCATAGATGTCTCCACCCGTCATGTCATAGGTCGTAGATTTCCTAAACAATATGTGTTACCTGTAGGTCTTGAGATCATGTTGCCTGTGGCCTTAAATTGGACAACACGCATAGAATTCACCATAGAATAACTACTTACTAGACAGATCGTAAGACTACAAACATGAATAACGACATATATAATGGGCACAAATGAATCTTAGCACTCACCTACATCTCCTACGCCTAGATGGAACTACTCACACATCATAAGAGAATAACCAACGATCTCGGAGAATAAACCAATGAAAACCATACCAATAATACCATGAAGATCCATAATAAGATGAATGATCAAACAAGTCTCAAAATCCAGATTAGTACGAATAGAGTTTACAAGATCTTACAACTTGGAATTCCTCTTACAATAGTGAAGGCTAAAATGATGATGGAGATAAAAGGACCAAAACTATGAAGATCTTCGGTGGTTCTTCGGATCTCTTCTCTCTCTCTGTACTGGAAGTGGCGGCGTGACTAGGGTTCTTCAGTGTGTATCTCCTCTTCAGGAAAGTATCTTGTATTAATAAGGTGGAGCTCCAGGCACTTCATACAACCATCGATGCGAACAAATGCGCCCGCATGGAAGGATGTCCTTCACTCTTTTTCGCCTGGTGGCTGAGCCTCCCAGATGGAAGTTGCTCCATTTGGCCCTATATGTCGTAATTGTCCTTGTTTTCCTTCCATATACGACATTTCCTGCCAAACAATGGAAAAATGGACTTTCTTCTCCCTTGAAGGATTATCGTTAGAAATAACCAAGAAACGGGATTAATTTGGTGAAAACCAGATAAAACCACTTGCAAATAATGATAAATTCTCAAGCCATTAGGCCCCAACAACGTGCAGCGGCGAGGCATAGCGGCCAAGTGAGCACGCGACAACGATGTGCCGCCGGCGATGGCAGGCATTGGGGCCCGAGCTGCCACCAGATCCGTTGTGGTGGTGGCTGGTGGCTGGTTGGACTGGTAACCATCGAGAAACCGCCACGCCCGACTACATTGGCCCTCCTTCTTGCCGATAGCGGCGAGGTGGTGACCAGTCACTGTGTTGTGGACAACAGGGCGGCAACTAGTATTTGAGAGTGGAGTCGGGGAGGCGGGGCCTAGTAAAAGAACCCAAATGATAAGTGCCATACGTCAGGTGCATGACACTCTGGACTTTACGTTTTTTGATGGCAATTCCATTCACGCAAGGATGACAAATTCCAGTGACACACTAAAGTTGTCATCCTCGTGTCACTAAACTTCTCGTACTTGACGTGTGGCACTTATCAGGGTTCTAAAAGAATGAGGCAGGACCGGGTTGTCGGACTTTCATTCAAACCGCGTACCCGCGCCCCGTTTTGGGGTCGGCCTAGAGGATTCTGGACATCTGGACATGTTCAACCAACATAGAGGTCTGCGTTGAAGGCTAAAAATGTACGAATTTGAAAATGACAAATGTTGTCGGCCCCGCTTCTTTCGGGTAGGCACTTTTCTTTAATATAGTAAGAACGTAGATGCTCACATATATGCATATATACACAACCCTACAAATGCACACACGCATGCACACCTTAGCTCTATGAGCACGTGCGAGAAACTAAGCCGACATAATATCTTGAGATTAACGAAGTCGCCACAAACTCCTTCATGTTCGATGGGAACGTCTTCACCCACTGAACCACATCGTCAAAATGTCTGTATAAATTCAAAAAAGTGCGACCACCGGTGTCAAATATAGGACTTCAACTCTGACGGGTTTTGTAACACCCTCGATGCGACTATAGCTCCCACGTGTCGAGGCACGACTTAGAGACATAATCGCATTGAAGGCATATGTCGCAAGTTAGGCAATCTTCACAACATCCCATGTAATATAAATAATGAAGGGGAGATAACATAGTTGGCTTACACTCGCCACGTCAACCAAGTACATAAATAACATTACATCATCCAAACACTCATGGCCCGACTACGGCGCCAAAATAAAAGAGAACCCAACATGCGACACGGACCCAATCACCCCCAACTGGGCACCACTACTGATCATCGGGAAAGGAAACATAGTATCGTTGAGAGTCTTCGTCGAACTCCCACTTGAGCTCATACGCGTCTCCTGGAGCGGAATCATCAGGCCCTGCATCTGGTGTAATAGTGATCTGTGAGCCACACGATCAAGACTATTTAAGCTTATAGGTA
>NW_024115445.1:0-7809 GCF_003073215.2 Triticum urartu
ATGATGCTGAATTTAACGATGTATTGCAGAATTGTAAGGAAGGGAGAACTTGGAACAAGTTCGTTCTTAACGATGGATTTGTGTTTCGTGCTAACAAGCTATGCATTCCAGCTAGCTCCGTTCGTCTTTTGTTGTTGCAGGAGGCGCATGGAGGAGGATTAATGGGACACTTTGGCGTCAAGAAGACGGAGGATATACTTGCTACACATTTCTTTTGGCCAAAGATGAGACGGGATGTTGAGCGTTTTGTTGCTCGCTGCACTACATGTCAAAGAGCTAAGTCACGACTCAATCCTCATGGTTTATATATGCCTTTGCCTGTACCTAGTGTTCCTTGGGAGGATATATCTATGGACTTTGTTTTAGGTTTACCTCGAACAAAGAAGGGGAGGGATAGCATATTTGTTGTCGTGGATAGGTTCTCGAAAATGGCACACTTTATACCATGTCATAAAAGCGATGATGCTGTTAATGTTGCTGATTTGTTCTTTCGTGAAATTATTCGCTTACATGGTGTGCCAAATACTATTGTTTCAGATCGTGATACTAAATTTCTTAGCCACTTTTGGAGATCAGATTGGTGGTGGACATCAATACCATTGTTACACCCACAGCCCCTACTGTTACATATACTGGACCAATTACTAGAGCTCGCGCACGCCAATTAAATTACCAGGTACTTTCGTTTCTTGGTAATGATTCTAATGTTCATGAGATTATGATGCTGCCTAAATTGGATACATTTGTTTTGCTTTCAAATGAAGGGCCTAGCTTGGAGAAGGATGACCATTGGAGCAAGAACACGCATGGAGTTGATGGCATGCGCAAGGGGATCAAGAACGGAGTTACAAGTGATGATTTCAGGACTTTGAAGCCGCCATAAGGAGTGCATGAAGCCTTGGACGAAATATACAAGATGCCACTTCATAATATTTGTCCATAGGCTATTCTAGGTGCTGCGTCACCTTATTAATGGGCCAGGCCCATGTAATTTCGAAATACTTAAGTATAGGCTATTTTTAGAGTCCGTATGTGTGGGGAAACAAGAGTTAGGGTTGGTTTCGGACCCCACCCTCAAGGGCCACGAAATTCCCTCCTCTTCCTCCATATATACAGCCCTTAGGGCGTCGTTTAGACTTTGGGTTTTGTTTAGATTAAAAGTTCGCCATAGCTGCAACTTCGCGTACTTCGTTTGTGTCCAACGACCAGACCAAGACGTCACAGAACCCCACCTTGATCAATAAAGCTTTCATCTTATATTCGCAATATCCCGATTGCAATCTCAGTTTCTTACTTATTCTTTGTTTGTTCGCAGTAAACAGACCCTCGTGGTCAGGTTGATCGTGCTCCGGCGTGGTCAATAACCCTCGGAAGTTGGTTTAGCGATTGCTAAGGCGCGACGTCTCGCACGTTCGTAGTCGGATCGTCAAGATCGACTCCCACAGAAAACGATAGCTATCATCTCATCGAAACATCGGGACACCTTAGCCTCTATCATGTCATCACCATAATCATCATAGATAGCAACTTTGTTATCATAGTCAAAGGAAGACTCATCCAAAATGGTGGATTCATCACTAAATAAAGTCATGACCTCTCTAAATCTACTTTCATCATTATAATCATGATAAATAGGAGGCATGCAATCATCATAATAATTTTTCTAATCAAAATTTGTGGGACTAAAAATATCATCTTCATCAAATATAGCATCCCCAAGCTTGTAGCTTTGCATATCATTAGCATCATGGATATTCAAAGAACTAATACTAACAACATTGCAATCATGCTCATCATTCAAATATAGTGTGCCAAACATTTTATTGACTTCTTCTTCTAACAATTGAGCACAATTTTCCGAACCATCATTTTCAAGAAAGATATTATAAAGATGATCAATAATATGATGCAACCTCAATTCTATTTTTAGTTTTTTTCTTTTATAGACCAAACTAGTGATAAAAAAAGAAGCTAAAAGATTCAATTACAAGATCTAAAGATATACCTTCAAGCACTCACCTCCCCGGCAACGGTGCCAGAAAAGAGTTTGATGTCTACTACGCAACTTTATTCTTGTAGACACGTGTTGGGCCTTCAAGCGCAGAGTTTTGTAGGACAGTAGCAATTTTCCCTCAAGTGAATGACCTAAGGTTTATCAATCTGTTAGAGGTGTAGGATGAAGATGTTCTCTCTCAAACGACCCTGCAACCAAATACAAGAAATCTCTTGTGTCTCCAACATACCCAATACAATGGCAAATTGTATAGGTGCACTAGTTCGGCGAAGAGATGGTGATAAAAATGTAATATGGATGGTATAAATATATTTTTATAATCTGAATAAATAAAAACAGCAAGGTAGCAAATAGCAAATGGGCACAAAAACGGTGTTGAAATGCTTAAAAACAAGGCCTAGGGTCCGTACTTTCGCTAGTGCAATCTCTCAACAATGCTAATATAGTTGGATCATATGATTATCCCTCAAAGTGTAACGAAGAATCACTCCCGAGTTCCTATTAGCGGAGAACAAAAGATAGGAATTGTTTGTAGGGTACTAAACCACCTCAAAGCTATTCTTTTCGTTCGATCTATTCAAGAGTTCGTACTAAAATAACGCAAAGCTATTTTTTCGTTCGATCTATCCTAGAGTTCGTACTAGAACAACACCAAAGCATATTCATTTTAACATATAATGAGGCTAGCCAACTCGTCTTCTCGGTTGTCCATCGTTTTGTTTCGAGTTGGACCGTTGGATGTTGGTCAATTGATTGACGTTGGATCTTCGGTTGTTTTTGTTTTAACGTGGGGTGAGTTCATACAGGCAATGACCTGTGGGCTCGGTCTCTCATCAGATTGGCTGGGTGAGCCTTTTTCGGGTGCCTGGGCGGCTGATCCTGCCGCGCCGCGTGCGCAAGCGTCACTGGCGGGCGTGCGTCGTGGGCGCTGCGCGCTATCTCCGTTTCCTAGTTGCCCCTCTGTTCAGTCGTATATGGTTCCAGCTCGCCCGCTGTTGGTGGGCCTGCCTTCTCCTTGGTCCCACGTGTCGGTGGCGTGGGCTGTTGTTTTTTGTGTGCGTGTGGCCTCCTGTATCTGGATTGGCTCGGGTGATGTCGTGGTTCTGCTGACCGTGTCTTCCGTATGGAGCGGACGCTATCGCCATGCCGCGTCGCGTCGTGAGGCGTACTGGCAAGCTACTTTTCCTTCGAGTCGTCTCATTGGGTGGTTTGTCACTCTGTTTACTGGCGCACTCGGACACTGCCACTTGGGTCGTGCTTCCCTTGACCCCACTCGTCATTGGAGTTACCTCTTTTCCTGTGTTCGCTTTGACCCGTCGCCCATCTCTGCGCCCTCTGTTCGGGTGGGTGGTTTCTCTGCTCGGTTTGATTTGCTCACCCGCCCGTGTGCTGCTGACTGTGGGCCCACGCTTGGATGGGCTCACAGGTCTGTGACTCGCCGGCGTCTTCTGGGGTGTGGCTTGCTTGGTGCCATGCTGCTGTGCCCGACGCGCGCCCTGGGCGCGGTGGACGTGCGTGTGTCACTCCGTGGGGCCGTTGCCGCGTCGCGTGCATCTGCCATGCCCAGGCTGCACGTTGTCCGCCGCTATCGCTGACGGTGGGTTCTGGCCCCACGCAGGCCGCATGTCGGTGTCTGCTTCGTGGGTTCCGATGCCGCTCTTGCGAGTTGGGCGTCCCGTTGCGGTGGGCAAGGGCCCCCTTTTCTCTTCGATGTTGGCCTTTTCTTCTTCTCATGCTTCTCATTCTGTGCACGCTCGCTTCGCCCACTGCTGCGCGCTCTATTCGTCGCCTCGCTTCATCCCGTTCGAGCGCCCTGTCCTCCGGCTCTGCCATCCGTTCCTCCATGGGTGCTGTTGGTTGAGGTTCTTTCTATTCTGCTCCTCCGGTTCTTTCCTGTCGTTGTTTCTATGATTTACTGATCTCGTCTGTTTCCATTTGCTCCCTTCGTGCGCAGCTTGCTTGGATTTCACGTTGGCTCTTTCGTAGGAGCGTGGGTGGTTCCGTCCTTGCTGTCCAGGTTAGTGCGCGCCTCCCCTGCTTCTCTATGGGTGCATGCTTGTTAGGTGTTTGATAAAATGTGTGAGGGCTGCTTGGTGAAATGCGTGTATGCTGCCATCTGTTTTCATCTTGAGTTGGTTGTGCATGGTTCGTGGTGTTAGTTTCCGCGGCTTGTATGAGGATATGATGAACTGATACTTCTGTAAAATAGTGATGTTTGAAGGCCTTGTATCTTTTTGTTTTGCTTTTATTTTGTTGCTTGTTTTGCTGTTTGCGTCTGAATGGATGAACGCTTCTGTTTCCATCATTGCGCCTGTTGGAATGCCATTGTAGCGCGGTGTGCTTTCTCGGCCCTTCCGCGCGTGTGTGGGCTCGCACGCAAAGAAATGCTCAGTGCTCGTTGCTTTCTCGTGTGTTTTACAGCAGCTATCAATGGACGCAGAAGACATTTGTGCCTTATTTTCTAACTAGAGCTAGAGCCGTACTTTTACAGCAGCTACCAATGGACGCAGAAGAGATACGTGCCATATTTTCTCCGGCCGGAGAACATTCCGTCAATGACCAGACTAAAGAACAGCCGGATGAGGGTACCCCTCTCCCCAACAAACCAGATGTTTAGAATGACTTCTTTACCAATTCCTGCAATGCCCATAATTTCTGTCATGCCAATGCGCCACTGCTCATATTGATTGACTTCTGGTCCCAGCTGATAGCATATTCTGTTGTTGATTGACAAAATGGTTGATTATATGCTGCAATTAGGTTCAACCTAGGCATTATCCAATACAGAACGACATATGCAAACAAACAGCACATGTACAAGTGCAGAATTCCTAAGAGATCTCTTTTATAACCAAATTAAACAATTAGTAGTTGATAACTGATTTTGTTTGCAACCATTATAGTATTCCTCTCCCTAGCTTGCTATGTGCTTCTCTTAAATGTCAATAGGTCTGTATAAGCTACTAATTAATATCTGCGCACTGCAGGATGAAGTGGCAAGCATGGAAGTAACCCACAGTCAGTTTTCTTCATATGCGGCATGGTACAAACAATATGAGAATTCACGGCACGGTTCTGAGGTTAGTGATTACAATTAAAAACAGCCACTCCCAGTTATTTCAGAGACAACTTAATATTAGTATTGGCCTATAGATTATCACGGCATTCAACTAACTTCATTTACAGTTTGTTTTAGCCATTTTGTTCCTTTGGACCTCAAAATAGTAACTCACATCTTCCCTACGTTGCTTAAATCTTTTACTGCTATCATATCATGTAACTGATCTTTCGTTACTCTCGGAACCTTGATAAAACTCCTGAAAATGAAACTAAAGCTATATACAGCCAAAACGTGTAGGTTCTGTTGCTGTTAAACCTATTGCGAGTCAGGCTGCCTCACATTGTTTCCAGCGTATCACCGTTTAATCTGTAGAAAGAGATCCTGTTTTAGCTGGTTGTGATTCTTTAGATTTCCATTGCCGGAGAGAACCAATGATCTTACTTTGCAAACAACATGAGCTTATTCATCTATAACTGTGTTTTCTTCGAAGTTAACTACAGAAGCATTGCTTTTATTCTCAGGTTTTATTTTTCTTTCATGCTTCCTATCCAACAGAAAATCTGTGTCACTGGTTGTAACATTTCTTCTAAAGTCAACGCTGTCTTTTCTGTCACAGGTTTACTGTTTTTTCTATTGTCAGTCCTATGGCCTGTCTTTCTGTAGCGAGCGTCTTTTACGCTTGGTTACCAAACTTATCAATTAGCATGCCTATTACTCTGCATGTATAGCCTTCATTATAACTGTAAAGAATACAATTTGAGGATAAGCTGCCAATCCTTCTGTCTTGGATATAAAATAATTAGGCAATTCTAAATTGTCTTAAATTTCCCTGAAATGAAAAATGGACTGATCTACCTGTTGCATGTGCTACTAAACATAAATCTAAAAAACTATTACTGCCATTTTGTTGGCACTTTCCATAATGAACTGGGTTTCTGTTCACACACATGTACTGCTGCATTGTCCTATACATGTTGTGATTCACTTTTATCCTCTCTATTCTAATTCAGTAGCTTGCTCATTGTTTTTATTTGTTCACTTATTTGTGTTGCCTCACAAATTACGAGTTGCAAGTATGATCGGCATCTTCAACCATGCTATTATATTTATTACTTTTCTAAACTGAAGTGTTCGTGACAATTACATATGAGAGTACATATAATTGAGTTGTGCTGACTTGCTTTCCTAAACTGATAAGCTGGAGCTGGAGTTACATATGAAAGTTGAGATAATTAAGCTGTGCTCCTGACTTACTTTTCTGAACCGAAGTGTTCCTAGGATTACCTTCTTTTATTGCATCTAACTATTAGCTGCCTGATAAGAGTAGAGATAAATGCCTTTTTCCCTTAAATTTATCTGTATGTCGGTGGCGTTGTTTTTATTCTGTTGATGTCGGTCTATGT
This sequence comes from Triticum urartu, assembly GCF_003073215.2. NCBI lineage: Eukaryota > Viridiplantae > Streptophyta > Magnoliopsida > Poales > Poaceae > Triticum > Triticum urartu. Next base: position 6,479 of record NW_024115445.1, read on the forward strand.
AGGTTATTAAATCGTCTCGCTGTTTATGCTTTGTTGTGCATGTGATTCTATATACTTGACTACTTTGCGACATGTATTTGCATAGTCATATACACCTTTTTCCAGGAAGTGAGCTGGATTATCAATATGCTTGGAGCCCTATTTCCAATCTCTCTCAAATTGCTTGTGTTGTAAATTTCTTTGTAGGTTTACTGGTTGTAGGTTTACTGGTTTTGGTTCACACAGAACAGCTCCAGGCTTAGGGTGGACTTTGTAGGAGCATCAAGTTGGTGAATGTGAAGCTATATGACTGGGTTCTCCATTCCTATTTTTATGCATTTTGTTCATCCTCAAAATAGTTCCTGGCCGGCTCATTTTTACATGTGTGGTTGTTGTTATTCAAGAGAATTGAATTAGTGAAATGGCTGGTGTTGGTTAATATAGTGGCCACTCAAACCCGCTCTACATAGTTGAATTTTTAGATCTTTCCAATGATGTCTTTAACTTCATATCAGATTCGGATTTTTATCCTGTGTCACTTGCTGGGTTTTTTCAATTACTTGGTAGTCGTGCATCCTGTGTCATTTATCGGTTCTTGCTTATGGTTTTCAAAAGTCCAGCCATCCAAGCCTGCTCAAGCTATGGGAAAGTTCACCTTCAACTCACTATGACCATGCAACCTCATTAATTTAAAGGTACATATATTTTAAAACAAAAGCCTATGTATTTTTTGCTAAAAAACACAGTCACTGAAAACTGCAAATGTTTTCAATGCGAACATGATTTCAAATGGGTCTCTTCGAACATGGTAAAGTATTTTGACTTATCAAATTAAAATGTGTATATACATCTCATTGTGGACAACAATCCATCATGTTTCCTATTAAAGGGGATTAAACCATGAGTATTCTTTTCATGTTTCCTATTAAAGGGGATTAAACCATGGGTATTTTTTTCATCGCGCACATGGATTTAGTGTGCCTCTGCGCCATTTGGCGCAACGGGTCCACTAGTATTCATAATACTCAATCCACACAAAGAACTACAAAGAGTGCCTCAAGATTTCTGCCAGAGAAAAAAGGACAAGAACATGCATCAACCCCTATGCATAGATTACCCCAAGGTCACTGCGGGATTACGCAAGTTGAGTGCCAAAACATATATCAAGTGAATCAATATGATATCCCATTGTCATCACGAGTATTCAATTGCAAGACATATATCAAGTGTTCTCAAATCCATAAAAGTATTCAATCCGATAACAACGAGATCTCAAAGGGAAAAACTCAATTCATCACAACAAGATAGAGAGGGGAAAACACCATATGATCCGACTATATTAACAAAGCCCG
>NW_024115446.1:0-23955 GCF_003073215.2 Triticum urartu
GTGTTGGATTCGTGGGGTGTGCTACAGAAAAGAGGAGTGCAAAAAACTCTTAAGGAAGTGACCAAGAGGTTGGCCCAGATAGCGAGGGACGTCTTCAAGCGTGCTTACAGTTGGGGGCCTGCTGTACGGAGGCTCTGTTGATCAAGTGGTGATAGATGTAGCATTTGCGATGATCTCTCTTGTTCTTTTGCTATAGCACCCTGTAGGTGCAGAGTTTGGTATCTCAGGTTGTAGTGAGTTATTTCACCTGATGCAAAAATGAAGTTTTTTGTTGATGAGCTTCAAGATGTTGATGAGCTTCAAGATGTTGTAGCATCCTGTAGGTGCAGATGAAGTGCCTCAAGATGTAGGAGTAGTTTTTTTTCATGATGCATATGTTAGGCATCGAAAGAAGTTGAATCTGTATGAAACTTGATTCGTATGCTGTGACTCCATTTTCGTAATGAAAATGGGGGCCGTGTGGCCCCTCTGATCGAAAAAAAAAAATGATAATTGCAGGATTGCATTTGCATCTCATTGGTGATGGTGTATTAACCACAATCATATGATGCACATGTTCATTTTTATGGTATAGGTCTTGCTAAAATAAGAGCAGGATATCATAAAAAAAGTCTTAGTCTGAGTTTAGACTCTTTGATTTCTAATCTGCACAAGCCTTCCATCACATTTTCAAACATTGGCTGTTAAGACAACGTTATAGGTAAAAATTGAATCAAGGAATATTATCCTAAAGTGTATTAAATACTTGGTCTGAGTTTAGACTCTTGATTGCCAATCTGCATAAGCCCTTCTGTCACATTTTTCTTTTGTGAAGGTAAGACTGAAGAAAATAAAGAGTAGACATAAAAACATACACAACACCACCTTCTTGAGAAATTCTATACTTAAGCGAGACCCAATGTTTGATGTTGAGTGATTACTTTTCACTGTTGCAAGTTTTTTTAGTCTTTTGAGCCGCACCACTTTTATTGTATCTGCTTAGTCACATTACATATGTTACTAAGTAGAGTATTAACTGGTTGAGTACTTTTTGGAATGCAGGAGTTGTGGACCTGAAGCTGGATCTTGCGGCGAGAACTTGATGTGGCCTAATTGAGTGGGCCTTCGATGTGCTTCTTCAAGTTGATTAGTTGCAATGGTGTTGGGAGTGCACTATTTAGTTGGGTCTGTTTCCATTCGAGCTATGTTTTATCAACTTGAGACTTGAAGTCTTCTAGATAGATCTACTCTTGGTAGTGTTATGTCAGCATCAATAATGCGACATTGGACTCTTAAGTGCTTGGTGTCATGTGTTATGTAAGCTGTATTGTGAATCAGACCTAAAACTCTTATCATGGTAAGTTGCAACATCTGAGTTTGCGCCAGTAAGTTTCCCTGACTGTCAATATATACTAGATGAGTGCAGATTGACCCATACGGCATGCCCCCTTGGGATACATCAAAACAGTGCAGAACCATAGCATAACTGACGCCACAGCATTTGAGTTACACATGTTTACTTTTACATACATTGTTTGGTTCATGTGGCGAGTGCCGGTTTGGGCCTCGGTGCAGGCAGTTTCGATTTTACGAAGCACTGTATTGGAAAGTTAAGCTACGGAAAACATTGTATGCGAAACACACTGATAGAATGATTGTGTCATTACTCGCTTCGGTGCACGCGGACTCGATTTTATATACATTGCTAACTACTGTTCCGTAAATCACTGGAATCGGTACCCATGATTGTGTTGTTACTTTATTCCCAAACATAATCACAGGTTGCTTGCCTAGCCTTGAGAGTATAATCCTCTTAAATCCAAGGAAATTGTGAATAACCACAGGCTACTCATGAACACTAATGCCCCATCTGGAATGGATGTAAAATTTATGTTCTCACTAGTTATTTAACTCAAACTTGAACTAAATACCGGTGGCCACACAAATTTTACCACCTTCTCCAAACAGCCCCTAAGTAGTAATTTGACTAGTCGGCTAACAAAGTACTAGTGAAATGGTATAGACAGAACCAGCTCAAAATTGACTTCAAATCTTAAGACTGTTCTTCTAAAAGTATGCAATGCACAGTCGGAGATGCACTACCTTTCATCTTAGAATGTGGTAAGATATGCCTGCATACCGCAGCTAGAATCTAGAGATTATAAAGATCCACAGAAATTGAACAGTGATGCTGATTAGTGTAAGACCAGGTTGCACAAAAGGTCGGTGTTCTTTTTTTCAGGCCGTCGCCTAAGACTGATTATGTTGCTGTGGAGGCACTACAGCAGGCGCTACATGTTGCTGTGGAGGCACAGGAGGCTGCGCCGGAGCAGGCACACCAAGTTGTTGCGGCACGGGCGGTTGCTGTGGCAGAGGAACCTGGCGGTGCAGACCAAGACCTCCCGGTAGATGTTCTTGCAGTAAGCCAGGCTCATTTGTTTCCAGCAGTAATTCATAATCTTCTGTATTCAGCAGGAAATCTTCTATATCAAAGCTTGGAAAACCGGGGTCTAGAGGACCAGGAGCACCTGCAAGTAGCTCCGGGTTAGTACACATGTTTGAAAATAACTTCAACTTCAAGACGTAATTGAAGAAATAAAAGTGAAGGTTGTCATTCATTTTGGTGATACTACTCACCTTGGTTGTTAACTAGTGGCTGTTGGTGTTGCTGCTCCTGAAGGAGTGGTGGCTGTTGGGTAGCTGTAATTTAAAATTTCAATTATAACTTAAAAAATGAACAGCTAACAATAACTTATGGCTTTTTTGCAATCTTAAACACAGTATCATGAACAATACAATAATCATCTCAGAAGTACAAAAGACGAACAGAGAATGTTAAAGAAAAACGTGGATAACAAATGTACCATGCCATTACTCCAATTTTCCTATCAAAAAATGAGGTCCAGGAGGGAACATGTATGGGAAAAGACGTTAGGAACAGCTGAGCACAGTGCTTTCATGCAACCTTCCGTGCAATCCTGGGCTTTCATGCAGTGGCCACTCTGATGCCTCCGGCGCGCATTGACCTCTCTGATGCACTCACAGAGATAATGCAAGCGAACTATGCTAGCTTATTATTCAGTTGAGCATTTAATGTGCTAAATATTTAACCCTGCCTTAATGTTTTCCTCAAACATCTTTCCTTTATTCCAGTGCAGCTTAAAGACATAAAGGAAACACAAATAAATGATGCCATTGCTGGTTTTGGTGGATACTAACTAACCTTGACTGTTAAGTTGGTGTTGTAGCTGTAGATGTTGGTGTTGGTTTTGGTGCTGCTGCAGGACTTGTTGGTTTTTGTGCTGCTGCAGGACTTGTTGGTATTGTTGCTGTTGCAAGACTTGTTGGTATTGCTGCTGTTGCAGGACCCATTGCTGCTGCTGCTGTAGCAACTGCTGTTGTTGCTGCTGCATGAGCACATGCGGCTGTTGGGCAGCTGCAAAAAGTTACAGTTAGTTCACAGGTTTAAAACCAAACACCTAAATAGCTTATGGTTGTTATTCACATTTTGGAAATAGCCTCAAAAGGTACTAACTCACTTTCATAGTTACGCAGTTGCTGCTGCAGCAAAGGACGAAGACTTGGAACTCCAGTAGGTAGAGAGCCATGGAAACCTGCAATGGCTTATCAGTTCAAGAATTTGACAATAACTTCAAACAACACTACTCTGGTTCCCCTGCTTCTCACCATAGTAATTAGATGTCCCCTGCTGCAAGACCTGCGCACCAGGCTGGAAATATGCACCTCCAAGAAGAGAGGATTGGCCTGCTGCAGGTAACTTATGAGTTATGATTATTTCACTAATTTGAAAACAACTATAAAACCTACTAACTCACCTCGCTCAGAAGATGAGGCCTTGGCTCTAATACTTGCAAGTATCTTTTGTAGTTCCAAATGAGCTTTGCCAAACTGATTAGGGTTCCGCTCTAGTTGGTGATACACAGCAGCAAGATCTGACAGAAGTTTGGTTGCAATATCAATTAGGCCACCTATGTCCTTGTTCTGATGTCCACTGGAGTCTCCAAGAGAATATGATTGTCCATCATTGACAGTTCTCCTTCTCTTACCCGATGGCCCCTTGTCAAAGCTTGTCCCTGTTTTCAGAAGCATAAGTCGCTCCAACCTTTTGGTGACATTCTTTGTCACATTTCCGCACACATGAATGTGAGGCTTGAAGAAGTTTGTGGACCTGGTCTCAAACTCTTTTTGGCACATCAAGCATCTGAATTGGTTAGTACCCCCTGGTAATGAGAGTACGAAATCATGATACGTGCTCAGATGGTGTGGTTGTTTTGGATCATGCCTAAGGACAAATCAACATTTATTAGGTGAACAACAAACATGATGCTTGTCATATACAAGTGCATGATCACGTTTTCGAAATGCTCATGAACAACGAAAATTGCAGTTCATATTTACCATAACATAGAGCCGCAATGGCCATCAACTTACCCAATGATTTCTGGGAAGTATAGCCACAAATAATCTGTTATTGCATCCATTACAAAACCTGCATCAACCACCAATTTCCTATGAAAAAAATATCATGTTAGTATGAGATCATGAAATCAGCAAGACATGTAGAGATAACCTTTAAAAAGAAAAACTTCAAAAGAGGATGAACTCATTCATTGTTTTCTACACTCTCAGCCATGCCATGTATTATCTGATTCAGATTCTCAATGTTCGTAAACTCACTAGCTGATTCAGTAAGTGGTTTGACAAACTTTCCAGATAACTAACAGCTTGCTGATGCCCTTCATGTTGAATTAGTGAAAGTTGACCTCTGCGACAATGTAAGAAAAGCGACGCATGCCGCAAAATAAGACCCTCATCAGCTTCGTTATCCAGGGCAGGTTTGTTGTCAATGACAAGTTTCAGGTACTCCTCTAATTCAGACCACTTGCTTTGCGACACGAACTCCTGGAGTGTTGTGATATAAAACTCCCTGCAATTTTGTCAAGTACAGTAAATTAGAAACATGAACAGAACCTAACAGTGTGCATTTCATTGATATGTAGCATGGAAGTACAACTTGAATATTAATTTGAACCAATAGCAAGCTAAAAAATACCCAGACAATGTGATTAAGATAGAGATCATGAATGATTGTGCAGATAACCAAACCAATCAGAATCTGAATCTCTCCTATTCGTCGGTGTCTTCCCCCCTTGCTCATCTCTCACCAAATTCCTTTTCCTAAGATTTGCGATCCTGTTCTGGTGTGCGAGGGACACCACTGAGTAGGAGTTGGCATCGGGAAGTAGACCTAGCAACTAGCAATGGGCACACAACGGTGAAGGTGTGTGGCCCGGCGAGCCCGCACGAGAGCTATGGCGGTTGCAATGGTTGGACGATACAAGAAGAGGTAACGACAGGGTGGTGTATTCTCTGTTTAATCTGAACAACTAATGTGCTAAAGCTGTGTTTGCCTTGATGTCACATTCAGCTCATAGTACTTAATTGATGGAATCTCAGCTATTCATTTTTCTAAAGCTAATGAAGTTCTTGAGGTCAACATATGGAGTCTTAATTGTGTATATATAAGATATGGTACCCTGGCAACAGATTATACTCGTTTAGCCATTCTGCTGAGAAAAGAATACTACAAAGAAACAGTGGTTTCGTACTTTGGTGTCCTCATCTTAGTATGTCAAAATTTCTATCAGACTTCGCTTTCATGTTATTGGACGACGTACATGGTTCTGCTTATATACTCAGCTAGACAGAAAATCTTTTTCACATTGAAATCTTCACCTACATTAATTTAACATCTCATACTTTGCCAATTCCACATCTTAGCTATTGATGTAATCAGTTTGTGGACAAACAGACCAAGTAGGAATCTACTGTTTCTGTCATCATTACATGTACAGTAAATTAGAAGCATGAGCAGAACTACACAGCGTGCATTTCATAAATATGTAGCATGTAAGTACAGTAAATTAGAAGCTCCCTGCAAAAGTACAGTAAATTAGAAGCATGAGCAGAACTACACAACATGCATTTCATTGATACGTAGCATGGAAGTACAACTTGAATATTAATTTGAAACAATAGCAAGCTAAAAAAATTCAGACAGTATAATTAAGATAGCGATCATGAATGATTGTGCATGATAACCAAACCAATCAGAGACTGAACCCGTCCTATTCGTCAGTCTCCTCCCCCTTCCTCCTCTCTCCCCCAAATTCCTTTTTCCTGAGATTTGTGATCCTGTACTGGTGTGCGAGGGACATCACAGAGTCGGAGCGGCGCTTGTCCACCTTGCCGTGCCCGTGCGGGCGTGGGCACAAACATGACCCAGGTGCGACCTGTTGTCGCGCACGCAGACGCGCTCCAGGCCGCGTTCAGCGAGCTCCACGACCACACCTCCGAGGCGGTGGCCGGCGTCCGACGCGGCACGATGAGCAGCAGACGGAGAATCGAGGACTTGGGGCGTCCGGAGGATTTTGTTTGGGCTAGCCGCTAGGGGGTTCGGGGGCTTTTAGGCCCGCTTGGTTTTTTGGGATTCGCCTGTTTTAGGCAAGCGCCCGCGGGCTAAACGACGTACGACTGCGATCCCCGTCGATGCCGGCCAGCACGGCCTCCGCCGACCGCCGGCGAGGCAACGCCGGTTCACACGCCTCTCCCGACGCCCAGCATTGCCTCCACCGGCGACGGCGGCGAGGCAACGCCTCTGCGTGCACGTCTCTCACCACCCGAGCGCAAGCTGCGCCGCTCCGCAGGACACCTCCTCCCCCGCCGACCTAACGCCACGCCTGCCTCCTGTACAAACCCCGCTGGCCGCTGCCGAGAAAAGTAACCTAGGGTTTACAAGTGAGGTACCTCGGTGGCCCGCCTCCTCCCTCTGCAGCTGCTCCCAATGCTTCGTCGGCTGGCGCCGCCGCGGCCTTCGGGCATGGCGGCTCCGCTCTGCTTTTGTCGGTGGTGTTGAGAAACCAGACAGAGTGGTCACGGAGGGAGAGTGGGAGACAACGGAGTTGGGCGAAAAAGTAATTTTACCTGAGGCGGGATGTATCGGTGTTGGATCCATCCTTTGTCCATTTCATCAAGATCTGTGATGCCTTTGTCTGTATAAACTAGTAACTGCAGCCCCAACTCTATACATTGGTAATACAAGTGTGGGCCCCTTTGCATGCAGCAGCTTTTGTCAGGGGATAGGACTTCTGCATGCATGGTACATATGTTATCCTCCTCTCTCTCCCGCCGCAAGACGTCTATTTAATTTCTTTGAAAAAATTTGGATGATAAATATGCTTTGAATCTAAACTCTGTTTTTGGAAAAAAAATATTTGAATTCAGAGCGACAAGACCTTTGAAACAAGACCGATCTTGGATATATTTTGAACAATTTGAATTTTATAGCTTTCATATTTCAGTTCTAGTTGTATTTCACAAACATCAGTTTCGCACATTGAATAAACAACTTGACAAGCACATTGAAATATGTTTCATGTATTTCATAAATACCAATTTCATATATTTTAAATAATCATTTGAATGTATTTGAAATAACCCATTTAACATATTTCCCCACACCAAAAAAATTGATTTCACTCATTTAAAAAAATATCAGTTAAGAAAACAAATTGAGAAACCACGCGACACACGTAAGCAGCTTCAACCCCATCGCCCTTTTGCATGCAAAGGGAGCTAGAGTATGGGCGCATAGCCTGGCTGCCCACCATCCCTGGCGCAGCGGCAGGGTTGCAGCCTTGCGGGTTGGCCTGGGCACAGCAACACGGGCAGTGCGACTACGGTCTACGGTCTACGGCGAGCACGAACGCACAACACCCAAAAAACACGGACTGCCCAGGTAGCTTGACGTTCACGCGTCCGCGCCCAACGCACCAGCGCGCTTGCCTCCAAAACGGGAAAGAGAACATTTTGCTAATGGGCCGGGCTCCTACCTCGCTGAGAGCATCTCTTAGTGGGCTGTGCCGACCGTAACTGGAAAACATGGCCCAGCTCCAGTCTCGTTCAGCCCGGCCAGCCTGCCCTCGCACCGCACCAAACCCCCGTTCCGTTCCGTCTTTCCCGCTCGACGTCCAGATCATCATCATCATCGCCGCGAAAAAACCAACCAGGAGCCGCTTCCCAGATCCCACATTGCCACACGAGAACTTCGAGATACGCGTCGCGGAATGGGACCTTGCCGGCGGGGGTTTGCGGCCGCAGCTGGTGGCTGCCATCACGGGGTGGAGGCGGCGGTGGCGGCGGCGGCCACGAGGTTCCGATCGACCAACGGCGCCCAGGCGTCATGTGTTTCTCGAAATGACGCAGGTAGGTACTTTTGCCCGTTGTGACATTTGTGATGTCGTGGTACAAATGCCGTACGTTTGTTGTTTTGATCATGTATATGTTTTTGTCCACTGATCTATCACCGCGTTATTATCACTTCTGTAGTTGTATCTGTACATCCATGTTCTTGTCTTCCGGTTACGGCCTCTTGGTTTAACCATGATTAACACCCCGTTAAATTCATTTATTTAAACAGAAAAGGGCCCGACGGAGATTTGTTCTGGGCGCAACAAACTAACCTTCAGATTCCTTCAGAGGAGGAACTGGGAAGATTAGTCCATCAGAAAGTGTGAGTTTTCTCAAATTTACTTTCTGTCACTTGTGCGAACAAACTGCTTCCTGGTGACAGTTGATAAAGCCTCATCTCTAAAAGAAATGTGTATGGATGTATGCTGGTCAGTCATGACATTTATGCTATATGAGGATCACCGGGTTAATCGATAATAATCAGACGGTGTTTACTGAATTACTTTTTAAAAATTTAGTAAATTGCATTAGAGGCCTCGACTTGTCTTTGTTTTAAAATTCTCCGCAAAGCTGGAGGCCGACTTGTGGCCGCGGATTCACTATGGCTTGCGCCATCGAAAGGTCTTCATTAGGATTTCTCTCTTCAGACCCGGTGGTTGACTTCAGCAGAGAGATGCAAACTATGAACGGCGGCTTGACGCATATGAATAGTTGAGCAACAACACCAGTCCACATCGCATGAAGCTGCTAGGATCATGGTAAAATGATGGCGACAACACATAAGTGACATTGGTGGCGGTGCTATTCCAGCACCCGGTCTCAAGTTCCGGGTTGAAACCTAGGTCTGACACGCGTTGATTATACCTGGCAATGGCTATATTTTTATGCAGGTACCTTGTTGAAGGCATTGCTTGGACATGCTCGCACTGGTTTTTCAGGTGAGAACCTACATTCTGGCCTAGGTTAGTTGGACTTGGCGATTGCGGCGCTTTAGCATCGTCGCTCCTTTCCTGAAGGCACTGCTGTTGAAAGCATCACCGTCCGTGTGGTGTCATGAGATGGTTAGTGTGGATATGGTCACCATTGTAGTTTGTCGATCGCGGATCTAATCACTTTAGATTTTTCTTTTTTCTTGCCTACACATAGTTTTAGTCTTATGTAACTTTACTATTTATGGGGTGTTTTGTGTGTGCATATGTTATATCGCGTGTGTGCTTATTGTGTCTGTATCCTCTTGAAGTTTCATTTTCAACCAATATAATCTACTCTTTTTAAAAAAGAAAAGAAAAAGGTGGACTTTGGCACAGTTTGATTTTTCTTTTCTTTTTGAGGGAAGGCACAGTTCGGCTGTCTAGAGGCTCTCCAACGGCAGCGACCCACAGAACCTATGGGCCGAACGGCTGTGCATCTGTTCATTCGCCACTCGCTGCCAAGTGCTGTCAAGCAATCACACAACATACACACACACAGGATGCTAACGACCGAGCAGCTAAATTGGCCCGCCCAATTACGTACTACGTCCACAAACCTCGATTTGGATTTCTTTTTGGTATTTCTTTACTGTTTTGCCTATTTGGGTTATTTTATAAATTATTTATTTTATTTTTATTACTATTTTTTACGTTTTGGTTTTATTTCCAAAATATTCTCACAATTTTAAAAATACTTTTTGAATTAGAAAATGGTCAAAATTTCAACAATTCTTGTTCTTTAAAGTCCCCCTTTTAATAAAATATTCAGAGTTTTAAAAATATTCCATAAAAGTTTTTAAAAAGGTTCATTTTTAAAGAAATCTTCTCAATATAAAAAATGTTCGCATTTTTAAAATAAATAATTTTCTCATGTGTTTGTTTTTTGGAAAATCCGATTGAAAATCAAAAACCCGCTAGAAATCAGAAGAGGAAAAACTGCTCACTAAAGTGTCGTACGAAATGGAAAAGCTGAAGAAAAATAATGCAAAACAAGCAAAGGTTAATGGGTTGGCCTGGTCGCTTGCATGTGCAATTGAGCAGAAATTTGATGCAAAGAGTGGCAAATATGGGCTCCGGTTCATTCGTCCAACCTCTCGCTACTTAATACTATGACAAGCTTCATTTAATTATCTGGTTAAAATATTATATTAGTCCATGTTGCTGTTTATTTATGTTGCATGTTTCAATAATGACCAATGGCTAGTTGGATGGGTGTATAATCTTGGATCGAAAAATCACCCTCCGTTCCAAATTAGTTGTCGCTCAACCGCATGTATTTACATCATTTGATCTGTAAATTGATCATTTGATCTGTAAATTGGATCCGTCGGAGTATTTACATCATCCGGTCAAAATTAGTTGTCACTCAAACTTGTTGGAGATGTTGTAACCCAAGCCAATCACTTGCCATGTTCCAAAACCACATGAAGTAGAAACACTTGAATAGGCGGTGCGCCATAGTCTCAAGCTTGCTCTGCCAAACTTGGCAAAGTGTGTAGTTACGCCAACCTCTACTATATACTAGATAGGAAGTGCGGCTTACCGCACCCAGCAGCACCGCTGCCGGGTACAAGTCATATCCAGTCCAATAAACAACGTATCTATTGTTGCAAATGGATCAGTTAAATGCATCAAATTTACATCAAAAGTATGGCATTGCCTTTATAACATAATTGTGACCAATACATAACATAAGTTCAAGTAATGCCAATGGGCAGTGCAATCAATCATACCAAAAACAAAGCAGCATTTTTGGCAAAAGTAAACCAACACGATGAGTCATTATATAGTCCAAAAGTAAGCCAAGACAATGGATCACAACTAAACAGATACAATAGTTGGGTCATGACATAGCTCAAGTGAGCTTGCGAGGCGTTGCGAGATAAAGAACCTGGTTAGTTATGCTAAACTATAATACTTGATAGTTTGACTGGGTCATCTCGTTGCTTGACTCCTTACACGCCATGATCCTTGTGCTCTTGTGCTTGTTTGAAGAAAGCCACCGGTTGCAAAGACCTCATTTATGTTATAGCTCAATAGTCATGGGCAAAGTTAGCTCACCTGATAAAAATTTTCATTTGCACATTCAGTTCTATTATAAATCCATCTTCCATTGTATGAGAAAAACTCATCTTCAAGATAGTAATCAATACGCTGATGTTTGATTAGGACAAGCAAAAGCCTGCACTCTATTCTGATGGAGCCTCCAAAAGCAAAGCAACTAAAGCAAAGCAACTAAAACAAGTGATATAGTTTCAGTGCAGTATAACACACCAAAGCATTACATATGACCCAATAAAAATTGGAATTGAAGCTTGCTGCACACCTACTGCCCCCAGCTACATCCAACCTGGCAAGACGTGCTTCATATCTGATAGGTTAGGAGAACAAAATTATCCATACATTACATGCCAATGATGCAATTTTTTATACTAAACACATCAGGGTTTAGTACGTTTTACAAAAAAAAAGCTACAAAGATTGTTCACTATAACCAACACACTGCTTTAACAAAGCATATGAGTACACTATATAGTTAACTATTTTTTATAGATAGATTTGTCCATTGAACCTAGAACCCGCCACCAATCACTTGAATCCAGGTTTGTGGGTAGAGCTCTGTACCCATATAATTTCTGAGCAGCACAAAAGTCAGGTGAGAATTCGAATCAGAAGAAACTAATAAGCTATTGAATATAAGTAGAAGTCTAAATGTTGTTGTTAGGTTTTTTTCACCACAAAGACACAAAATATTCATATAATGGATAAAAACCAATTGGCCAAAGGCAAAACAAAAAGCATAGGCACATAGGAACCTAATCCAACATAATCCGTAGGGATCAACACATATTCTAAAGATTTTCAGAAAGGAACGTGACTGAGTATTGAGAAGATCAGAAGGTAGTAAATCAGCATAGTCAGAATAGCAGCAACCAAATAACAAGATGAAGATGAGAGGGCAGCAAGCAACCTGCAGTAAATAGAGGCGCAAGAATCTTCTACATGCAGAAATAGTCGAAATGAAACAGGTTTTGCTATCTCAGGCACAACATATACTATAGTTGCCCAACATAATCTAATAAGCAAGAATATCGGGAAAAAATTAAAACACTGGCTGAAAAGTCACAACCATAGTGAGATATAAATTGATTATGTGTTCTCTTTGCTTACGTATAAATGCAGTCTGGAATAACGAGCAGGAAAGCCTTAGGATGGGTACGCAGTAAGAATGTAGTAAATCTTTAGAATCTCATGGTAAAATGAAGCTATAATAACATATAGGCATGAACAGAGCTAGACAACGAAATGATTTTAGCAAGAAAATTACGCACGTTGTTAGAATAGTGAGAAACAAGTGACCAAGGGGCACGCTGAATATCTCAGAATGAATTAGAGCCACTAAACTATACATCTTACAGGGCTTCTGCAAATCTTTACCTAATAATAAAGCGGCTATCGCTTCTGGTCGTCCGTCATTAAAATTACCCTCTAAGTTGGTAAATATTACCCACCAATGCCACCCGTGAGTGAGAAAACGATTCAATTTTTCGGACCAAAAGTCGCCGCCTCCTTTGTTATTTTACAGAGCCGCGATGAGTAGAAGTCACGAAACGATAAGCAGCAGACTGGTTGGTGGATCTCTCCTCTAGCGACTAGAGCACGGTTCGATCCCCAGCCTCCACAATTTACATCTTTCTTTTCTCACGCATGTATGCGTTCATGGGCCAGCCCATGTGCGGGGCTTCACTGTCCTGTTTGTTTTATTTTATTTTTTTGTATTTTCTTTTCTCATTCTGTTTTCTTTCTTCTTTCAATTAATTTGGGATTTTAATATTCTAAAAGTTGCGATTTTTCAAAAAACAATTTTGAGAAATCATAAAATATATGTGAATTCAAAAAAAATTGAAAATCATAAAAAATTTGCAGATTCCAAAAATGTTGGTGATTTTGTAAAACTGTTCGCAAAATTATAAATAAATCACAATTTGGAAAAAATGGTCGGGAAATAAATCATGTTCATATTCGGGAATCTGAAAAAAATGTTCATGACAATTTAGAAAATGTTCACAAATTCCCGAAAAAAAATGTTCACAAAAATAAAAATAAACATTTGTTTTTCAAATTTGTTCCCAATTTTGAAAAAAAATCATCGATTCATAAAATATTCGTTGGTTCAAAAACTGTTAATGAATTCGAAACCGGTTTGTACATATTTTTTTGTAAAAACACTAATGTTCATGATTTTGAGAAAATCAAAAATTTCAAAAAAAATGTTTGTCGATTCAAAAAACTGTTCACTGATTCAAAAGTATTTTATGTCTAGGATTTGATTAGTTTTTCGGAAGTCTTTATATGTCTTGGCGTTGGGAGTAGTTTGTGGTCAATGAGATTTGTTTTTAAAGTTCTAAACGTTTCCTTGCGCAACATAATGACAAGTGTGGTATGCACTGGCAAACTCATAGCCTTGGGATTTACTGCATCGAATGCATTGTGATCACGTAGACATCGCGACCATCATCGGCTAGGATGAGAATGGCAACATGGTGAGCCACTCTGTTAAAATAGAGTACGCTCATATATTAGAATATTGAGTCATACTTAGTTGGTTAGCCATAATTTTTTGTCTCCCGTTGCAACGCACGGGCATATTTGCTAGTGTAGTACCTATAGTTATACGACAGCACATAAAGTATATTCTAAAGCAGGCTGGGATCATCCAAACATGTTTACTTTCCCAAGAATTAAAAACAGAGTTGCATCTGGATCTAGAATAGAAGAATATACCTCTAGGACAGCTCTGCTCAACAAAAAATTCCGAGGGTATTCTAAAGCAGGCTGGGAGCATCCAAACATGTTTACTTTCCCAAGAATTAAAAACAGAGTTACATCTGGATCTAGAATAGAAGAATATACCTCTAGGACATCTCTGCTCAACAAAAAATTCCGAGGGCGTGATGAATTACTTACCATGTTTAATTACTTATTGTTGAGATATACTCTCCGTCCTTTGCTTCAGGCCTTTTTGTCTTGTAAATAACATCTTTACTCTTTTTAATTTCCCTTTGACGGGAAAGGCAAGTGCCTCACCAGTCACCAGAACCAAGGAAGGGGCAGTCACCAGCGTCATGGTTGTAGTCAAACTGCTCTATCTTCCAGATCTTTTTTTCCTTAGCTATAATCTCCTGTAATATTCAAAGAACAGAGTCAGGTCTCTCTCTGATGAACATGCAACACCCATGATCATTCATCTGAGAAATACACAGGTCACCTACAGTACACATGCCATGGTAAGCTGCATAGCAGAAAGCTGTAATGCTGCACAAGGTCCAATCATAGCACAAATATATGAAGCAAGACAAGACACCGTCTCTAGCTAGCTACTTTAAAACAGAGCAAGTTTACATACAATCTGCAGGTCAGCTGCAAGTAAACCTCACCTACAAACCTAATAATGAATCATGGAGTTGTCATAGATAGAATGGAATGGAAAACAAATTAAAGCAATTTGTCATGGCCAGAAAAGACACAAATAATCTAGTGAGGAAGTGCAGATCAAGATAAACACAACATGTATGTGTGCTCCTACTGCTCCACTTGTCAAAACTTGAAACTATTAACACATACATATTATTGGCCATTGACAAGTAACTAAGCAAGCTGAGGTTTCCTCTTCCTGAGAAGGATGAAATCTGCTTCCAAAGTAACATGCAGAGTGATTTACTTGATAATTACACAAGTCAGTTTTCACACAAGCACTGGATAGGAAGGGGAAGGAAGGAGAGGAGGGCATACCTCGGCTGGGACCTCGTTTAAGACCTGCAGCTTGTCAGGAAGGGGTTGGAGATGCTGCTGTGAGATAGGGGGCAGAGTCAGACTTGAGTTCTCTGCCTTTGGATTCTTTAGAGGGGAGAAAGAATAAAAATGTCCATGAATCAATAAAGGACAGCTAATCCTCAGTTTATAACCCAGAAAACATTGGAGAGCTCTTTTATAACTCAATTGCAATAATGTCATATGGGCAAAAGCAAAGCAATTAACTTTTATTTACTTAGCACTAAAACCCATGTAGGAGAGGGGGTTCCAGCTTATATACTTGGCACTAAAACCCTGTATTTTAATTCGAGAAGCACAAACAAATGTGAAGGTAAACCCCTAGACGGTCAGCGCAAAATTGAGATCTTTTATCGAGCCGTGGACACGCAGAGCATGAGGGAGAGCGAGAGAGAGCAGTGGCTTAGCACCTATGCCTTTGCTTGCCGGGGAGGAAGACGAGACGAATCGTGGCCAGTCAGGGTGGTCTCCATGTTACTATTCAGCAAGCAGGTCACTTTTTTCACCTCAAAAACAAGAAACAAAATTCACTTCACCTCCTGAGAATTTGGTGACTGTAATACCTTGAACTACAAAACCGCGTCGCAAATAAACTACAAAACCATTCAAGGAGGTTTTGCCGCGTGCTGGATGTTCCTGTTTCGGAAAAGAGAGAAAGAGGAACACACATACAGATGTGTGTGGGCATTCAGTTTTGTGGCTGATGGCTGCTTCAGGTACCATTTATGTTTCAACACTTCACAGTTTTCAGTTTATCTTAATAGCTTCAGCAATGGAGGATCAACTTGATACATGGAATAGGGAGTATCTGACTTCCCAGAGTGGATTTGGTAGGTTAGACCAGTTGAAATTTTTTCTGGGATATCGGCTATGAAGACGTCAGTCAGAACTGAGAAATTTGTGTAAGACATTGCTGGAAATACTTGATACCATCAGGTTGTATCCAAATTCTACTGAAACAAAGTCAATTCCCTTTTTGCTTTATATCAAGATGCTCTGAGGTCAAACTGCATGACAAGAAGGGTAAACATCAAATGACATGCTACTAAGAACCTATTTGGTTTCATAATCTACATCTCAGTAACCATGCAAATTCAGTTAAGATTGGTGGGGGGTTCAAGCATCGCAGACCCCGCAACTTTTGCGGCAAGACCCAAGTTTTAGGATAAGAGTTACGTAAATAGTGGTGGACAGTATTGCACTTTGCAAGTAAAATGGAAAACCCTTCCATTTGACATGCAAGAGGACGAATGCTACCTGCCAGGCCATGTCTCGCGCACTCCGACCACGTTTCATCCTTATGTTGTAAATCTCTTCCCTGAAACAATGCATCGGATGGATATAACTTTTTCTGTCACAGGTAAGGCTAAGTAAATCTCAGAAGCAACGGCATACCTCAGCAACTGGGAACACAGTCTCTCCACCCTTCTTCACATCTGTCAGGTACATAAGAACAGTGGCAACTCGATGACCACCACGCTTCACGTTCTTTTTGTCACTAAAATAATTGAAGTGGGCATCATACTTCTGACCAACTTCATAATGCAGAACCTGCATCGACTCGGCATTTTCTGATACACAAACAGGCTAGTCAGATACAGAATGCCTTCTATCTCTGAAACGGCCAACAGAAAAATAAGGTTGCATGTATTACCTTCAGGGAGAAACGTCCAAGCAGCTACACACTTTTCAATTCCAGAGATAATTTCATCCTTGAATAGGTCAAAGGAAATGAAACAAATTAGTGATCGTGAAATATTTCTAGTTGTTTGTTGCATATGCTACGAGGAACAACAGAAACATGTTCTACAAGGGTCATTTCATCGACTGCGCTAGGCAAATATGAATGTGCAATTGCCAAAATGATTAACTCATCAAGATTGATTTTCACAAATGGCAAGAACCATTAGCTACTTTATTTGCTCACATATTTTCAACAGGAGGGCTTGTACCCATTCACAGGTTGTGTTGCCTTCCAGTATAGCTAATATTCACTGCCATTTCATCTCATGAAAGAAGGTGCAAATAACAACTATCCATAGATAGAGTTATTATCTCCTTCGGCTGTACCATAAGCCTGCCTGATCTAGCGAAAATTTCTACATGTGGCAACAAATCCGCAACCCAGGTAGACTTATAACAACACAATTTATCTGACACGAACTAATATGAACCCCAAGGCATGTAAACAATTGAAACTGAAGGAGAGAACAAGGGCGCTTCTTCCGATCACATACCTCGCGCTTGGACAAGAAGGTGCCGGAGCTTGTGCGCACCTGGCTCATGACACTCTTCCCGGACTCATTGTCGGCCACCATCGACTTCTCCAGCCTCCCCTTGGCCTGAACCCCACAACAGTGCAACAAAAGCACAAAAATCACTACTTTATAACACAAGGACCTCCTCATTGCCATGGGCAGCAACTCACCAGCTTGATGAGGTGGTCGCACTCGGCGTGCGAGAGGAAGCCGCTGTACAGGAACGCCCTGCGCGCACAAACAAACGAGCAAACAAACCTGGAACTGTCAAGAAGCAAATCGACAAACAGGTGGCGCGCGCGGCGCGGAGCACGCAGATGGAGGGAAGGAGGTAGGGGGCTGAGCTGACCTGGGGCGCCATGAGATCTGGGTGACCCGCGCCGGGTCGTAGAACCTGGCGCCCCCTCCGGCGGCGGCGTGGGGGAGGGCCGGGGCGAGGGCGAGGGCGAGCGCGAGGGCGGCGAGGAGGAGCAGGAGGAGCGGCGGCATGACGGGGGCGACGGTGGTGGGGTCATGGCTCCTCCATTGTCGAGGTGTTGGAGGAGAGGCCCGTGCTGCAGCTCCTGCCATGGCCGCGGGCTAGGGTTCCGTGCGTGCGGAGGGAGAGAGGGACGGCAGCTCGGTCGCCGTGGGAGCGGCTCGGTGGAGGTCGGACGGGGAGGGAGACGGGTCGAATCCGCTAGCTATGTGTTGGGGCGGAAGGAGGAGCGGCGGTGGGAGAGGGCAATGGCCGCGGTGGGTGCGCGTCTCGACGGCGGTGGGAGAGGGGAAGGGGCGCGGCGGCGTACTGGAGTTGCGGGAGAGGAGAAGGCTTGTCTCGCCGGATGAGGAGCGAGCGAGTGAGAGGGAGGCGGCTGCAGGAGCGAGCGAGGGAGTTGGCGGCTAGGTCTCCGTCAAAAGGAGCGGGCCCCTTTTATACCCCCACTACGCGAAATGACCGAAATGCCCTGGTGGGGGCATGGTATTTACATTCTGTTGCCATTGGAATTTTATCCGACGGCTCACCGCGATCTGGTAAATATCCGACGCCTCACGTGAGCTGAGCCCGAGATCCGACGGCCGGAATCGCATCAGGAAAATGATCGAACGGTCCAGAATCCAAACAAACGGGAGAGCTCCATTTTGCTTCAGACTCTAACAAGGGGATTAGCTGATGCTGTCCCACTCTATTTTGGATGGTGAGCCAAAATAATAACTTAATCTGTAGTGGAACCGAGCTAATCATCCCATAAAAATGCATCTTCTATGCGATTGTCACTTTTACACTCCCAAAATGCCCCAAGTCTTGGTGTCTGGAAATCCTTTGTATTGAACCCAACCTTAACCATTTCATGATTCTTGGTCCATAGTTGCTCCGTAAGCATGTAGACCCAAGAAAACTAATAAAAACTACAAACTGTGCAATGAAAAGAGTAAAAAAAACAAAAAAACATGCATAGTGGCCGCCAACAATGAATGTAATTCCATCTTATCTCGTTTTTAGACCCGCGCTAAAATGACGTCATGCATTTTGGTCCAAAGACTGAAGTGGGCGAAGTATTTTGACACAAATTGTGGTAGAACCGAGCTAATCATCACATCAAATTTCATGTCGTATGTGGTGGCGGTGGAGTAAGGGCCATTGGTAGTGTTTTTTTTAATCTTATTTCATCTTGGGAACCGTGCACTAAATGATGTCATGTAGCTTGGTCCAAAGATTGAGAATTCTTGGATGTCGCGACGGCAACACCTTATTGGATGCGGATGCGCCTAAGCAATCTCTGTGATGACGAAAATATGGATCTCTTCTATGTTGCTACTATCATCACCAGCTGGGAGGGGGGCGACTAGCTTTTGGCACTCCTCCTAGCTACAAGGGTGCAAGCACTGGATTGGGCTCCCAGCCACTGCGTCGACCATCACACTCCCTTCATGGACCGGCGGTTATTGGATAGACATGTAATCCCTACCTCCAACAAGAAAAAGCTAAACTACACCTTCTCTTTTGGTCGCTTGGTCCATCTCGAATGAGTGTAATAACAATGTGTTCGAGAATGAGCAAATGTCACTTCAATGCCCGATGAACTACATCAAGGGTGAAGCCTACAACTGGTTCAAGGCCAGTGCGAAGTGCATGGGGTCCTAGTTTATACAAAGATCTTTTATGGTGATGATCCAATTCCCCAAGAGTTGAAGTTATGAATTTTAAGATCACTAAATATAGTCCCTTTAATCATTTGAGTTCTCTCACTAGAAAATTGGAGATCGACAAAGAGGACTTCTTGAGAAAAATTTGTGAAGAATTAGTTTAAGAAAAGTTGGACAAGGATGATAAT
Organism: Triticum urartu; assembly: GCF_003073215.2. NCBI lineage: Eukaryota > Viridiplantae > Streptophyta > Magnoliopsida > Poales > Poaceae > Triticum > Triticum urartu. Next base: position 19,627 of record NW_024115446.1, read on the forward strand.
ACGTGATACTATGCATTATGCATAGATAGGCTATTAAACAATAGCGCTTGTTAGAAGACAACTCAATAGCAATTGGGTCTGCATCTCTTATGCGCCTCTCATGTCACGCCAATCTTAGTTGACATTCATGCTTGGCCTCGCGCCGCATCCATCCGTTCCCCCACCATTCCTCTGCTCCGCAGCCAGCAAGCAGCCGGACGCCGCGGCCCAAAGCATCACACGGACGACGTCGCGCCGCCGAGCTTCTCTGCCTAACATGCCTCCGCCGGCCCGCCGTGCTTCACTCTTGAGCATAACATTCCGCCCCGAGCAGTCCCCGCCGCCGCCCCAAGCAGTCTCTCCTCCCGCCCTCATGCCATGAGACATGAGTGCACGCTCGCCGCCGCTCGGAGCGCACGGACGACAGCCCATCTCCTCCCTCTCTTCTGCTCGCGTGCGCGCGTGCTGCTGCTCATTCTGTGTGCGTGCGTTCCCGGGGCCTGATCTTTCGTGCTCGCGTGCGTGTGGGTGCTCTGCGTCCTGTTTGCATGCGTGTTTTGTGTGTGTGTGTGTGTGTGTGATGCACTGCTGCTGCTGCTGCGTGTATGCGTTCGTGCTAGGCGTGTGTGCGCTCGGCGTGCTTGTGCTGCTGTGTGCTGCTTCGCTACTCCAGGTGCTTGTGTGGTGTTGGATTTGAAGAGAGTCAAGTGAGCAAAAGGAACAAGAGGTTTAAGTTTTGTTTGCATTGGCATATCCAAGAAAAATATGCCGCCATCTGTTCATGCGGCTGTACAGAGGTGGGTAAGAAACTGGTCTTTATATGTGTGAGATATGCCATTTCTCTTTAGCAGTTGTCTCTTTGATACCGCCGTTGTATCATCTTTATCAAATTGCGATTTTGATTTGTTATAGGCTAACACATGGAAAGCCACAAGCGAATTAATTTATATAACTCTTTTCTCTTTGTAGAGAGGAAGCAACCAAGCGGCTGTAATTAATATAAGAAGATAACAAACGAATACTGTGATGTTTTTCTACTCTGAGGGCAATTTTCATAACGGACGAGCAGAAAACGATCATTTTTTAATACTCCTTCTGATGCATAATTCTTGTCATGATTTTAGTTTAAATTTAAACTAAAACAATAATTATGGGCTGGAGGGCGTATTAGTTAAAAGATAACGGAGGAGCATGAGCTACTTGTGAGGTCAACACAATCTTGGCTGACAAAATTGCAGGGAGTATTGTTGGGGTGTAATAGTGTTATGTTGCCGGGAAATAGGACAAAGTTCCAACTATTCTTGGACTGTCAACTGTTAACTGACTAAGATTTAGGTTCCCTATTATTAATACAATGGAAAAACATATAACTATATGCTTTGTCCTCCATTATGATACTGCAAATTTTTAGAGTTCTTCAGAATGTAACATTATTAGTTGACTTAACTGCATATTGTCGGTGTAGCAAAATCTTAACTTATCAGGGACATGGGAGTTTCTGCGCTTGGGTGCATCTGCACCGGGATGAACAGTAAAATCAAAATAAAATAGGAAACAAATTCAAAAAATCTGTTTTTTTCCTGAAAACGTTGTTGAATGTTTTACCAACTTGCAAACTTTTGTGGTGAAAAAACATTCATGAAGTCTGGGAAAAAATACAGAAATAATATTCCAAAAAGGGCAATTTTGTAAAGAATTTTGGAACATCTATTTTGTTTTCTTGGCCATACCTTCATGAATGTTTTTTCAACATGAAACTTTGCATGTCAACAAAACATTCAATAAAGTTTGTCACACAAAAATTCAGAAGTTTTTAAAAGAAAATCCTATTTAAAAAATTGTTATACATCTGGGAGCATAACAACACTTTCGACTTTAAAAAATTGTTATACATCTAGGAGCATAACAACACTTTCGACTTTTCAGCCCTATTGTACTCACTAGAGTAAATCTCAGTGTGACTTGATGGGCTGTCAAAGTGCAATTCCTCGCAAGCTATATCTTACTGCTTTCCCCCCTGCAAATTATCTTATTGTTTCATTATTTGGCTTGCAAATTCTTATCAAATGTGGCAAAGAAATGACAATAGAGGTATTTTCTCATAGAACACCGAACGCATCAGCCACTCCCATTATCTCAACAACAAAAGAGTTCACTCACATGGTATACGTGGTAAGCTATACTTGAAGAAAATACAAATAACTTATTAAGAAAATTGTGCCAAAGACCTCCCAAAAAGTACTATCAGAGTATTTCAACCACTCACCGCAAAAAAAACAATTCTGCCAAAAATGAAGGCCGTGTAGCCTTGAGAAAAAACATGGCTGCTCAGGTGGGGGCAGCAAAGCGCGCCAACCGCTTGTAGTAACTATCATGCTTAGACCGCCTGTTGTGTGCTTCTCAATTGCGTTACAGTGCCACAGTTTACCTATTTATTTATACACATATATAATTGTTGCTCATTGGTTTAATAACTATCAAAAATACAATACACATGGTACGATTTTGGTCTAAATATCATCATAATTCCAATAAATAGTCCCAAAATAGCATTATAAAATTAGTGTTAACTATACCTTTTTTGTGCATATTTTGGACTTCTCCATTTCCAACGTCGAATTCAGAAACTTGAGCATGAACTAGCTAGGTTTATTTTGAATTCAATAGCCTATGATGTAAGGGCACATCCGCGAGTCGGTGGTATGGTAAAGGTTGGGACGGTTTTCTCTCGCTCGCTGGAACTGCTCCAGAAAGAAAGGGCGATTGTTTAGGCGACGGTTCCCCTTGGTGAACTCCGGCGAGGAAATGACTTCCACCCCCTTTGTCCGCTGCTCCAGCGGCTGGGGGGGGGGGGGGGGGGATTTATTTTTCTTGTTTCTTCATAGAGGTAGCAGAAGGTCTTTGAGTGGTGGCGCAAGTATGGTGAGGGTTGCGTTGCGTCGAATAAAGTGTCATCGATCTCTCCTTCACCACAACGATGCTCTCCATGGCGACGTCCAGGACACAATGGACTTGTGTGCTTGCCATCTGTTCGGGCCGGTAAGCTTTGTGTCTCTATTCGTGTTTGGTTGTTTTCTTCTATGGTGGCGCCAACAACATGGAGAAAAATGATGATCCTAGAGCAAGATTGAATGTCCAATGGTGGCGGATATGCCGTTCTCCCTCGGTATTGATAGTGGGAAGCGACATATTCGGATCATGTTCTACACAGGGACATTCCCCGGCTGACAAGCCACATCAACAAGCGCCTCGCTACTCGTAGTAGGACTGTTCATCGGCTCTCAAAGCCTTAAAGGTGATGGTGCTGGTCTGGATCAGGGGATCGTGGAGATTTGGCCCATCCTCCGACCGACGTTGGAGGTTCGAGTGTTGGGGAACGTAGTAATTTCAAAAAAAATCCTACGCACACGCAAGATCATGGTGATGCATAGCAACGAGAGGGGAGAGTGTTGTCTATGTACCCTCGTAGACCGAAAGCGAAAGCGTTAGCACAACGCAGTTGATGTAGTCGTACGTCTTCACGATCCGACCGATCAAGTACCGAACGTACGACACCTCCGAGTTCAGCACACGTTCAGCCCGATGACGTCCCTCGAACTCCGATCCAGCCGAGTGTTGAGGGAGAGTTTCGTCAGCACGACGGCGTGGTGACGATGTTGATGTTCTACCGACGCATGGCTTCGCCTAAGCACCACTACAGTTTTATCAAGGTGGACTATGGTGGAGGGGGGCACCGCACACGGCTAAAAGATCAAACGATCAATTGTTGTGTCTTTGGGGTGCCCCCTTGCCCCCGTATATAAAGGAGCAAGGTGGGTGCGGCCGTCCTAGAGAGGGGCACGCCAGGAGGAGTCCTACTCCTACCGGGAGTAGGACTCCCCCCTTTTCCTTGTTGGACTAGGAGAGAGAGGGGAAAGAGGTGGAGGAGAAGAAGGAAGGGGGCGCCACCCCCCTCTCCTTGTCCTATTCGGACTAGGGGGGACGGGCGCGCGGCCCTTGCCCTGGACGCCTCTCCTCTCTTCCACCAAGGCCCACTAAGGGCCATTAAGTCCCCGGGGGCTTTCCAGTAACCTCCCGGTACTCCGGTAAAATCCGGTTTCACCCGAAATACTTCCGATATCCAAACATAGGCTTCCAATATATCAATCTTCATGTCTCAACCATTTCGAGACTCCTCGTCATGTCCGTGATCACATTCGGGACTCCGAACAACCTTCAGTACATCAAAACATATAAACTCATAATATAATTGTCATCGAAACGTTAAGCGTGCGGACCCTACGGGTTCGAGAACTATGTAGACATGACCGAGACACGTCTCCGGTCAATAACCAATAGCGGAACCTGGAT
>NW_024115447.1:0-5999 GCF_003073215.2 Triticum urartu
GGGCGGCTTCGGCGGCGTCTACAAGGGCTTCGTCCGCCCGCTCGACCCCCGGGCCGACCGCATCGCCGTCGCCGTCAAGCGCCTCAACACGCGCGGCCTCCAGGTACGCACGCACGTTCCCTCTACCATCCACCCATGCCGCCATGGCGCCATCTACGAGCGAATTGCGTAGTTTCCTATTCTGCTCTGCTCCCCGCGTGATTCAGTATCCAATTATTTACGCACACCCAGTTTCGTCAGAGTTTTGGGGGGATCAGAATGTGACTAAATAAATCTAAAGAAATTTGCTCCGGACAAAGAAGCATCCCACTTATTTTGAGAATTTGCTTCCGATCAAAATTAGTTTTTTGAGAATTTGCTCAAAAAATTTCATCTTGGCACCGCTCAATGGCCGATGTCCTATTGGGGACGACCAGAAAATGTAGGCAGAGAGCTTCCAGTGAACTCGGCCACTTTTTCAACCCAAAAATTTGTATTTATGTGCACGCGTAGTGTGTGCTCTTGCCAAATTTGACCAAGTGTTCCACCATGCGCACTGAGTCGCCGACTAGAAGTGCAAGGGATTATTAACAGATTCATGGAAAATCTGTTGAAGTGTGGTTGATCCATAGAAAGCAAAGGCACATTAGTCCTTTTTGAGCTGGCAGGGAAAGGAGGAGGCATTTCTGGGTTGCAAAGTCTTGAAATTGGTCTCTTTGACTACTATACTCGGAGGTTAGAGCTTATCTGCAATTTGTAGAAAGTTTGTTAGGAAAAGGCGAAAAAGGGAGGGGAAATGCAGGACTTTCAAGGATCAGATATTGACTATTATAGTCTAGGTTGATTTTGCAATTGGGGTGTAGCGGCCAGATTTACTAAATTTTATCAAAGAGTACTTCAATCATTTTGGAGCAGTTCAGCTCCTGGGGAACACATTGCTATGATTGAGTATATGATTAATGAGAACATACGCATGCTAGTATTTTATCCATCAAAAACCAAATGCTAACAAATGGTAGGATATAATATTTATCCTAACATTCTGGCATCTTGAACCCTGATATAATATTTTGTTTCAAATATATAGAAAAGTATACTACTAATGCTGAGTTGAATAAACATTACAAGTAAACGGTGCCCCACTTTGTGTGGCACGCAGGAGAAATATGGAGCCCGGAAAAGGATGTATACCAACCTTGCATGTACGTTCAGCATTGCGGTATCCAATTTGCCCAATCAAAGGAGACAAACGGCCATAATGAAGTGTTCTTGAGGGCAAACCATTACGCTAATGTTGCTGTTCTTAGTTGACTACTATTCACTTTGAGACCAAATCCTGGTTCATGTACCTAGAAAAGAAAGGTCAGCTAGAAACCTAGAGTTTTCAATTCTTCGTGCCTATTTATCCATTGCTTACTTACGAATAATCTGCTAGCAGCATAAGACTTCGTCCGGCACCTTATTCTTATGTTTGCGTATTCAAATTTGATATTCTTCTACTGACTGAGCTACTGCTTCTTCCTTGACCGGTTGAAAAAGGGAATTTTTGCAAGGCACAAATTCGAATTGCTTAGTTTTCGATGTTTACTTCGCGTTGTAAGACTAGACTACTATTTAATGTTAGCGCCATGACATTTTCTTAATTGCTCGTCAAATGAGCAGTCAGTTTTCAATGTTTTTATATATCAATATTTTTCAGTTCCTAATAGTTTCTACATATTTTTTGTCCTGCCAGGGACATAAGCAGTGGTTGGCAGAAGTACAGTTCCTTGGAGTTCTTGAGCACCCAAATCTTGTAAAGCTTCTTGGGTATTGTGCCGTTGATGGTGAAAGGGGAGCCCAAAGATTGCTGGTCTATGAGTACATGCCCAACAAGAGCCTGGAAGATCACTTGTTCAGCCGAACCCATCCTGCTCTCTCGTGGAACAGAAGGCTTCAGATTATCTTGGGTGCCGCTGAAGGATTGGCTTACCTCCATGAAGGGCTGGAACTTCAGGTATACTTCAGACATCATTGTTCACAATTAAAAAAACACATCATTGTTCAGCTGTTTGATAGTTCCTTCCAAAATTTCATTTACCATCTTGCAAAGAAATCCCCTTGGTAATTTTTGTGAGTGTCGCAACCCAACCGCAAGGCTGCACCAGTGGTGCCAAACAAAATCAAGGCAGCATCATCTTCAGAATCTGCCGTTTTCTTAGTATTCAGCCTTCAGAAATGGGTTGCTGTGCTGTCTAGTGTTTGAGCCGTGCATCCATGTATGATCTATAGCAAGAGATGATGGTAGGGGGTCAACGACACGCACTAGAATTTGCACCACCACGGGGGTGTGAGATTCCTGAAGTTCAGTCAAGGACCACAAAATCCTGAAGTTGAATAGGCTAAGAAAGCATGCTAGGAGAAGTCATGTTCAGTACCCCACCACTACGTGCCTGTGAGATTCCAGGCAGCCAACTTTGTTGGAACTTTCTGAAAGCGCAGTTCAACATTCGTCGGTGCTTCGACACGCAGCCAACGTATCCGATTTCCACTTGGTTTCTCCTAGCGGGGCTGTTGCATCAAGCGTTGTGGGTCTACTGAAGCATAAAGTAGTTAGTCAAGACTTCATATGGTTGGTGAGTATTGAGACATATCAGCTGTCAAGGGAAGGCTAGTAGTGATCATGACTTCAATTTTCTCAGGCCCTTCGTTAGTGTTCTTCAAGGTTTGTTTGGAACATTAGAAAAAGGGAAATCGCGCATCCACGACGGTTTCTCTAGGCTTGTAGTAGTATGCAGTACAGAATTATGTTCTTATATAGTAGTATCAGTTCTTTTTCATATTTATTATCTAATCTGAACTCCTCTGTTTTGCTAGGTGATCTATCGGGACTTCAAAGCGTCGAACGTGCTGCTGGACAAGGACTTCCAAGCAAAGCTATCAGACTTCGGGCTCGCGAGGGAGGGGCCAACAGAAGGGAACACTCACGTCTCAACTGCGGTACGTCGCAATCCTTCTGACCCGGATAGTATGAGAAAATCTCAAGTTTTACACAACCACATTTTGCATCAACCATCTGGCATTTCACTAAGATTCAGCTGGTCCACGGCTGCCATTAAGTGTTGCTGACCCGTGGTGGCACTTGCTCCCACGCATGTTGTTTGTTTGATGTGTACCTGATGACAAGCTTGTGCTCCCTTTGTCAATGGCGCCTCCCTTTTCTTCTGCATTTGACTCTCAATTTCTGAAATGGTTGCATCAACATTGTGTCAGCATGACATAGAACACACGTATTATTACGTCAAGCTTACAACTGCCAGCTGATATATGGCATGATTTTTTTTCTCCCCTAAACATTTTCTTTCATGTGGTGTTCAGGCTGTGGGGACGCACGGGTACGCGGCGCCGGAATACATCGAGAAGGGGCACCTGACGGCGAAGAGCGACGTGTGGGGCTTCGGGGTGGTGCTGTACGAGCTCCTGACGGGGCGGCGGTCCCTGGACAGGAACCGGCCGCAGGGGGAGCAGAAGCTGATCGAGTGGGTGGTCCAGTTCCCGCCGGACAGCCGCAACTTCCGCATGATCATGGACCCCAAGCTGCGCGGCGAGTACTCCTCCAAGGCGGCCCGGGAGATCGCCAAGCTCGCCCAGAGCTGCCTCCTCAAGAACCCCAAGGAGCGGCCCGCCATGAGCGAGATCGTCGAGGTGCTCAGGCGAGCCGTGCAGACCGAGGTGGCCTCTGTGCCAGTGGACAAGGCACCCATCGCCGGCAACGGGAAGAGGGTCAACGTGGCGCCGCCGTCGAGGAGGTGACTGATGTGCTGTCAAGGAGAGTTCCTTGTCCCTCCTTTTAGGCGAGGTTTGCGTATGGTATAGCTATGCGAACATGAGTTTAGATGATATGGGTTGTTGGATTCTTGATAGTGTTTTCTTTTCCCCCTTCTTTGGAGGCTCATTTGAGTGAAGAATCAGTTACTGTGGAATGCAAATTAACCAGCCAATACTACTTGAGTGGGAGTGGCAACCGTTACCTGTTGCTGTTGGAGGACTCAATGCAGCTCATATACTGTACCTGGATATCCCACTCTGAAGGTATGGAAAACTCCAATGCGTCCGTCCTTCCCGCGTCCAAAGTGGCCACTTCTCGCAGCGTCTTCTTCCTCACGTCGATGGCGAGGATCCATGCTCTGCGGCTCTCGGCCATTCCGTTGCCGGCATTTTCTTCGTGAAATTTCAGGTCAGGGTTCCTTTCAGCCCTGACCATGATGTAAACGACATCTTCTTCGTGTAGGCTGATCGCGGATTGGCTTCTTCCATTGAGCTTCCCCATGTCATGGAGATGAGAGGACAACTCCGGGTGGCTCATCCCCACCGGCACCTTGAAAATGTTGAGCCCGCAGTCCTTGCGCCATTGCTGACAGGGATCAGCCTTCTCCCATGCCGTGGATTTCCAACATTTGGTAACCAAGGCGGTGGTGCTGGTGAGGCCCTGGCCCTTTAACTTGAATCGCATCTCGAAGAACTTGATGCGGCCTTGCACGATGGCGACGTCCCACCCCCAGACGTCCTCTGACCTGCCCTTGCGCTCGGCTTGTGGCAGCGGGATGTGGCCAAGCACGGCGCCGTTGGCATCGTCCAGCCCGAGCAGGGCGCAGGTCAGGATGCCCTTGCGCAGGTCGGCCCAGGCCATGGAGCCGCGTTCGCCTCCGATCGCGAGCACCTTGCTCGGGCGGAAGTAACAGAACCTCTCTCGCTCGTCGACGTGCATCCACCTGCCAGTCCACGTCCAGGTCCTCGAGTCGAACAGCGAGAGGCTGAAGAACAGCTCACACTCACCTTTGGCACCTGCCATCACATGGAGCGCGGCGACGAGGAAGTCATCTCCGACGCGCCCGTCTTCGCGTAAGCGCAGGATACCGGCGGACTCGAGGGGACGGGGGTCGGGGAGCAGGCGGAGCGTCGATGTGGCGCCGGCGGCCTGGTAGACGAAGTACTCGAGGTGCTTGTCGCCGCGGACCTCGCGGGTGACGCTGAGGAGGACCGCCGGGAGGTACGCGTAGGCGGTGGTGGCGTTGGTGCGGGCGTCGACGTAGCCCCGGACGTCGAGGAGGATCGACTCGGGAGGCGTGTCCTGGCCGTCGTTCTCGAGGTGGATAGGCGGCCCGCCGTCCTCCTCCCTCCATAGTCCGTGGAGTTCTCGCACTCATCGTCGACGTCCTCAGTGAGTTCTCGAACTCCGTGGACGGTGAGCGAATAGATCAACTACTAAGTAGACTGTACGTGCGTTGCCACGGGCCAAGAAACGGATTTGTAAGTAATGTTTATTTTTTGATAAAGGGTGGATTTAATTAACTCAAAATGGAGCATCAAGAAGATACAAACATGATGAGCACATATCCGGCCTCTGCATAGTTAGGATGCACACAGCCAACACCAACACACGCATACAAAAACATACCTGCAAATAGCAAAGTCATATAAGACCAAAGCTATGCATGTAGGCGAGGAAAAAAACTCCAAAGCGATCAGATCCTGAATCGACAAACTATAACAATAACCATATCTGCACCGACCATGTCATGACATCACTTGGACGACGAGGTTCTTCAACAATAACGCCTTCAAGAAGGGAGCGACACTCAAGTGCCACCGTCACCGGATCCAGCCACCCAAGGCTACAATCTAGGTTTTCACCCTGAAGAATCAGTCCGAGCATTCTGAACAATGCCTTCAAGGTAACGACGTAAAAACATCGCCATTGCCAGGTATACCCAACTCGGGTCAGATCTAGGCTTTCACCCCAGAGCTCAAGACCGGGTGCTCAAGTAGTACCACCATCAAAGTCATTCATGTGTTGTCGCCATCACTTTTCCACAATCCCAGCAGCTACATGTGATATGACCACCGCCGCCGCACAACCATCCCTTTGCATCAAGACTTCGTCCATAGTTTGCATCTCGCCGCCGAAGTCAACCACCAGATCTACGGAGACAAAACTCTTAGAATCTTTTGATGGTGACCGCAATCGGCAGGCAGGACAG
>NW_024115448.1:0-20394 GCF_003073215.2 Triticum urartu
TCAGCCATAGGTTCTATCATGTATGTAATGCGGTGTACCAGACCTGATGTGTGCCTTGCTATTAGTTTAGCAGGGAGGTACCAAAGTAATCCAGGAGTGGATCACTGGACAGCGGTCAAGAACATCCTGAAATACCTGAAAAGGACTAAGGATATGTTTCTCGTTTATGGAGGAGACAAAGAGCTCGTCGTAAATGGTTACGTCGATGCAAGATTTGACACTGATCCAGATGACTCAAAGTCACAAACCGGATACGTGTTTTTATTGAACGGTGGAGCTATCAGTTGGTGCAGTTCTAAGCAAAGCATCGTGGCAGGATCTACGTGTGAAGCGGAGTACATAGCTGCTTCGGAAGCAGCAAATGAAGGAGTCTGGATGAAGGAGTTCATATCCGATCTAGGTGTCATACCTAGTGCATCGGGTCCAATGAAAATATTTTGTGACAATACTGGTGCAATTTCCTTGGCAAAGGAATCCAGATTTCACAAAAGAACCAAGCACGTCAAGAGACTCTTCAATTCCATCCGCGATCAAGTCAAGCAGGGAGACATAGAGATTTACAAGATACATATGGATTTGAATGTTGCAGACCCGTTGACTAAGCCTCTCTCATGAGCAAAACATGATCAGCACCAAGACTCCATGGGTGTTAGAATCATTACTGTGTAATCTAGATTATTGACTCTAGTGCAAGTGGGAGACTGAAGGAAATATGCCCTAGAGGCAATAATAAAGTTGTTATTTATATTTCCTTATATCATGATAAATGTTTATTATTCATGCTAGAATTGTATTAACTGGAAACTTAGTACATGTGTGAATACATAGACAAACAAAGTGTCACTAGTTTGCCTCTACTTGACTAGCTCGTTGAATCAATGATGGTTATGTTTCCTAACCATAGGCAGTTGTCATTTGATTAACGGGATCACATCATTAGAGAATGATGTGATTGACTTGACCCATCCATTAGCTTAGCACGATGATCGTTTAGTTTGTTGCTATTGCTTTCTTCATGACTTATACATGTTCCTATGACTATGAGATTATGCAACTCCCGAGTACCGGAGGAACACTTTGTGTGCTACCAAACGTCACAACATAACTGGGTGATTATAAAGGTGCTCTATAGGTGTCTCCGATGGTGCTTGTTGAGTTGGCATAGATCGAGATTAGGATTTGTCACTCCGATTGTTGGAGAGGTATCTCTGGGGCCTCTCGGTAATGCACATCACTATAAGCCTTGCAAGCATTGTGATTAATGAGTTATTTGCAGGATGGTGCATTACGGAACGAGTAAAGAGACTTGCCGGTAACGAGATTGAACTAGGTATGAGGATACCGACGATCGAATCTTGGGCAAGTAACATATCGATGACAAAGGGAACATCGTATGTTGTTATGCGGTTTGACCAATAAAGATCTTCGTCGAATATGTAGGAGCCAATATGAGCATCCAGGTTCCGCTATTGGTTATTGATCGGAGACGAGTCTCGGTCATGTCTACATAGTTCTCGAACCCGTAGGGTCCGCACGCTTAACGTTCGATGACGATCGGTATTATGATTTTATGTGTTTTGATGTACCGAAGGTAGTTCGGAGTCCCGGATATGATGACAGACATGACGAGGAGTCTCAAAATGGTCGAGACATTAAGATCGATATATTGGATGACTATGTTTGGACTTCGGAAGGGTTCCGGGCAAGTTCGGAGAAATACCGGAGTACCGAGGGGTTACCGGAACCCCCCGGGGAGTATAATGGGCCTATTGGGCCTTAGTGGAGAAGTGGAGGGGTGGCTAGGGCAGGCCGCGCGCCCCTCTCCCTCTAGTCTGAATTGGACAAGGAGGGGGCGGCGCCCCCCTTTCCTTTCCCCTCTCTCCTCCTTCCCTCTCTCCTACTCCTACTCTTGGAAGGGTTGGAGTCCTACTCCTGGTGGGAGTAGGACTCCCCTTGGGGCGCGCCTAGGAGGGCCGACCTCTCCCCCTCCTCCACTCCTTTATATACGGGGGCAGGGGGCACCCCAAGAGAGACAAGTTGATCAGTTGATATTTTAGCCGTGTGCGGTGCCCCCTCCACCATAATCCACCTCGGTCATATCGTAGCGGTGCTTAGTCAAAGCCCTGCGTCGGTAGCATCATCATCACCATCATCACGTCGTCGTTCTGACGGAACTCTCTCTCGAAGCTCTGCTGGATCGGAGTTCGTGGGACGTCACCGAGATGAACGTGTGCTGAACTCGGAGGTGCCGTACGTTCGGTACTTGGATCAGTCGGATCATGAAGACGTACGACTACATCAACCGCGTTCTCATAACGCTTCCGCTTATGGTCTACGAGGGTATGTAGATGATACTCTCCCCTCTCGTTGCTATGCATCACCATGATCTTGCGTGTGCGTAGGAATTTTTTTGAAATTACTGCGTTCCCCAACAACAATTGCTAACATGATTCGGACGGACTTAAGCATCGCTACGGGTGTGAAAGTCTCATCGTAGTCAACTCCTTGAACTTGTCGAAAACCTTTTGCAACAAGTCGAGCTTTGTAGACAGTAACATTACCGTCAGCGTCGGTCTTCTTCTTGAAGATCCGTTTATTCTCGATGGCTTGCCGGTCATCGGGAAAGTCAACAAAGTCGATACTTTGTTCTCATACATGGATCCCATCTCAGATTTCATGGCTTCAATCCATTTTGCGGAATCTGGGTTCATCATCGCTTCCTATAGTTCGTAGGTTCGTCATGGTCAAGTAACATGACTTCCAGAACAGGATTACCATACCACTCTGGTGCGGATCTTATTCTGGTTGACCTATGAGGTTCGGTAGTAACTTGATCAGAAGTTTCATGATCATTATCATTAGCTTCCTCACTTACTGGCGTAGGAATCACTGGAACTGATTTCAGTGAGGAACTACTTTCCAATAAGGGAGCAGGTACAGTTACCTCATCAAGTTCGACTTTCCTCCCACTCACTTCTTTCAAGACAAACTCCTTCTCTAGAAAGGATCCATTCTTAGCAACGAATATCTTGCCTTCGGATTTGTGATAGAAGGTGTACCCAACAGTTTCCTTTGGGTATCCTATGAAGACACATTTGTCCGATCTGGGTTCGAGCATATCAGGTTGAAGCTTTTTCACATAAGCATCGCAGCCCCACACTTTAAGAAACGACAACTTGGGTTTCTTGCCAAACCACAGTTCATAAGGTGTCGTCTCAACGGATTTAGATGGTGCCCTATTTAACGTGAATGTGGTCATCTCTAAAGCATATCCCAAAATGATAGCGGTAAATCAGTAAGAGACATCATAGATCGCACCATATCTAGTAAAGTACGATTACGATGTTCGGACACACCATTATGCTGTGGTGTTCCAGGTGGCGTAAGTTGCGAAACTATTCCGCATTGTTTCAAATGAAGACCAAACTCGTAACTCAAATATTCTCCTCCACCATCAGATCGTAGAAACTTTATTTTCTTGTTACGATGATTTTCTACTTCACTCTGAAATTCTTTGAACTTTTCAAATGTTTCAGACTTAAGTTTCATTAAGTAGATATACCCATATCTGCTCAAATCATCTGTGAAGGTGAGAAAATAACGATATCTGTCGGGAGCCTCGATGTTCATTGGACCACATACATCAGTATGTATGATTTCCAATAACTCTTTTGCTCGCTCCATTGTTCCGGAGAACGGGGTTTTAGTCATCTTGCCCATGAGGCATGGTTCGCAAGTACCAACTGATTCATAATCAAGTGATTCCAGAAATCCATCAAAATGGAGTTTCTTCATGCACTTTACACCAATATGACCCAAAAGGCAGTCCACAATTAAGTTGCACTATCATTATCAACTCTGCATCTTTGGGCTTCAATACTATGAACATGTGTATCACTATTATCAAGATTTAGTAAAAATAGACCATTCATCAAGGGTGCATGACCATAAAAGATATTGCTCATATAAATAGAACAACCATTATTCTCTGAGTTAAATGAATAACCGTCTCGCATCGAACAATATCCAGATATAATGTTCATGCTCAACGCAAGCACCAAATAATAATTATTTAGGTCTAAAACTAATCCCGAAGGTAGATGTAGAGGCAGCGTGCCGACGGCGATCACATCGACTTTGGAACCATTTCTCACGCGCATCGTCACCTCGTCCTTAGCCAATCTTTGCTTAATCCGTAACCCCTGTTTCGAGTTGCAAATATTAGCAATAGAACTAGTATCAAATACACAGGCGCTACTGCAAGCATTAGTAAGGTACACATCAATAACATGTATATCAAATATACCTTTCACTTTGCCATCCTTCTTATCCGCCAAATACTTGGGGCAGTTCCGCTTCCAATGACCAGTCTCTTTGCAGTAGAAGCACTCGGTCTCAGGCTTAGGTCCAGACTTGGGCTACTTCACTTGAGCAGCAACTTGCTTGCTATTCTTCTTGAAGTTCCATTTCTTCCCTTTGCCCTTATTGAAACTGGTGGTCTTTTTGACCATCAACACTATATGCTCCTTCTTGATTTCTACCTCCGTAGCCTTTAGCATTGCGAAGAGCTCGGGAATAGTATTATTCGTCCCTTGCATATTATGGTTCATCACGAAGCTCTTGTAGCTTGGTGGCAGTGATTGAAGAATTCTGTCAATGACACTATCATCAGGAAGATTAACTCCCAGTTGAATCAAGCGATTGTTATACCCAGACATTTTGAGTATATGCTCACTGACAGAACTATTCTCCTCCATTTTGCAGCTGTAGAACTTATTGGAGACTTCATATCTCTCAATCCGGGCATTTGCTTGAAATATTAACTTCAATTCCTCGGACATCTCATATGCTTCATGACATTCAAAACATCGTTGAAGTCCCGGTTCTAAGTCGTAAAGAATGGCACACTGAACTATCGAGTAGTCATCAGCTTTGCTCTGCCAGACATTCTTAGCATCGTCAGTAGCATCTGTAGCAGGCTTGTCACCCAGTGGTGCTTCCAGGACGTAATTCTTCTATGCAGCAATGAGGATAATCCTCAAGTTACGGACCCAGTCCGTGTAGTTGCTACCATCATCTTTCAACTTAGCTTTCTCTAGGAACGCATTAAAATTCAACGAAACAACAGCACGGGCCATCTATCTACAACAACATAAACATGCAAAATACTATCAGGTACTAAGTTCATGATAAATTAAAGTTCAATTAATCAAATTACTTAAGAACTTCCACTTAGATAGACATATGTCTAATCATCTAAGTGATCACGTGATCCATATCAACTAAACCATGTCTGATCATCACGTGAGATGGAGTAGTTATCAATGGTGAACATCACTATGTTGATCGTATCTACTATATGATTCACGCTCGACCTTTCGGTCTCAGTGTTCCGAGGTCATATCTGCATATGCTAGGCTCGTCAAGTTTAACCCGAGTATTCTGCGTGTGCAAAACTGGCTTGCACCCATTGTATGTGAATGTAGAGCTTATCACACCTGATCATCATGTGGTGTCTCGGCACGATGAACTTTCGCAATGGTGCATACTTAGGGAGAACACTTGTACCTTGAAATTTAGTGAGAGATCATCTTATAATGCTACCGTCGAACTAAGCAAAATAAGATGCATAAAGGGTAAACATCACATGCAATCAATATAAGTGATATGATATGGCCATCATCATCTTGTGCCTTTGATCTCCATCTCCAAAGGACCGTCATGATCACCATCGTCACCGGCTTGACACCTTGATCTCCATCGAAGCATCATTGTCGTCTCGCCAAGTATTGCTGCTACGACTATAGCTACCACTTAGTGATAAAGTGAAGCAATTACATGGCGATTGCATTTCATACAATAAAGCGACAACCAGATGGCTCCTGCCAGTTGCCGATAACTGTGTTACAAAACATGTTCATCTCATACAATAAAATTTAGCATCATGTCTTGACCATATCACATCACAACATGCCCTGCAAAAACAAGTTAGACGTCCTCTACTTTGTTGTTGCAAGTTTTACGTAGCTGCTACGGGCTGAGCAAGAACCGTTATTACCTACCATCAAAAACCGCAACACGGTATAGTGATTGTTTTTTATCTTCAAAAAGAACCCTGTTCATTGAATCCGATTCAACTAAAGTTGGAGAAACTGACACCCACCAGCCACCTGTGTGCGAAGCACGTCGGTAGAACCAGTCTCGCGTAAGCGTATGCGTAATGTCGGTCTGGGCTGCTTCATCCAACAATATTGCCGAATTAAGAATCAACTAGTGACGACAAGCAATATGTATATACCCACGCCCACAACTCCTTTGTGTTCTACTCATGCATATAACATCTACGCATAGACCTGGCTCTGATACCACTGTTGGAGAACGCAGTAATTTCAAAAAAATTCCTACGTACACGCAAGATCTATCATGGTGATGCACAACAACGAGAGGGGAGAGTGTTGTCCACGTACCCTCGTAGACCGAAAGCGGAAGCGTTATGACACCGCGGTTGATGTAGTCGTACATCTTCCCGATTTGACCGATCCTAATACCGAAAGTACCGCACATCCGCGATCTGCACATGTTCATCTCGGTGACGTTCCACGAACTCTTGATCCAGCTGACTGTCGAGGGAGAGTTTCGTTAGCACAATGGCGTGATGACGGTGATGATGAAGTTACCGGTGCAGGGCTTCACCTAAGCACTACGACGATATGACCAAGGTGGATTATGGTGGAAGGGGGCACCGCACACGGCTAAGACAATGTTTGTTGTTGTGTTCTGGGGTGCCCCCCTGCCCCCGTATATAAAGGAGCCAGGGGGGAGGCCGGCCGGCCCTAAGGGCGTGCCAAGGGAGGAGGAATCCTCCTCCTAGTAGGAGTAGGATTCCTCCTTTCCTAGTCCTACTCCTACTAGGAAGAGGAGGGGAAAGAGGGAAGGAGAGGAAGAGGAGAAGGAAAGGGGGGGCGCCCCCTTCCCGAGTCCAATTCGGACTCCCTATAGGGAGGGGCGCGGCTGCCCCTTGTGGGATGCCTCCCCTATTCCCTAGGGCCCATGTAGGCCCAATCTTTCCCAGGGGGGTTCCGTAACCCTCCGGCACTCCGGTTTTCTCCGAAATCACCCGGAACACTTCCGGTGTCCGAATATAGTCGTCCAATATATCAATCTTTATGTCTCGACCATTTCGAGACTCCTCGTCATGTCTGTGATCATATCATGGACTCCGAACTACCTTCGGTACATCAAAACAAATAAACTCATAATATCGATCGTCACCAAACGTTAAGCATGTGGACCCTATGGGTTCGAGAACTATGTAGACATGACCGAGACTCATCTCTGGTCAATAACCAATAGCGGAACCTGGATGTTCATATTGGCTCCCACGTATTCTACGAAGATCTTTATCGGTCAAACCGCATAACAATATACGTTCTTTCCTTTGTCATCGATATGTTACTTGCCCGAGATTCGATCGTCGGTATCTCAATACCTAGTTCAATCTCGTTACCGACAAGTCTCTTTACTCGTTCTGTAATGCATTATCCCGCAACTAACTCATTAGTAACATTGCTTGCAAGGCTTATAGTGATGTGCATTACTGAGAGGGCCCAGAGATAACTCTCTGATAATTGGAGTGACAAATCCTAATCTCGATCTATGCCAACTCAACAAACACCATCGGAGACACCTGTAGAGCACCTTTATAATCACCCAGTTACGTTGTGGCGTTTGGTAGCACACAAAGTGTTCCTCCGGTATTCGGGAGTTGCATAATCTCATAGTCATAGGAACATGTATAAGTCATGAAGAAAGCAATAGCAACATACTAAACGATCAAGTGCTAAGCTAACGGAATGGGTCAAGTCAATCACATCATTCTCTAATGATGTGATCTCGTTAATCAAATGACAACTCATGTCTATGGCTACGAAACTTAAACATCTTTGATTCAACGAGCTAGTCAAGTAGAGGCATACTAGTGACACTATGTTTGTCTATGTATTCACACATGTACTAAGTTTCCGCTTAATACAATTCTAGCATGAATAATAAACATTTATCATGATATAAGGAAATATAAATAACAACTTTATTATTGCCTCTAGGGCATATTTCTTTAGGCAGAGCCCTGGCGGATGGCCTTGCCCCTGCGGGCGTTCACTAAGCGCCCACTCTTCACCATCAAGGCGGCGGTGCCTAGCGGCCGTCTCCGCGATAGTGACGAAATGGTCGAGGACCCACGCAGTGGCAAGGTTCGGGTCGTTGTGGACCCATTCCGGCGCCGCGTTGGTCTTGGTGAACCGGAACGGTGGGTGGCGTTGCGCGGGTCATACTATGCCCGCTGCCGCACCTCACGCTCCTCCTCAAAGACGACTGTCCTCGAGCCCGAGGGACCGTTGACACTGCCGCCTCCGGGGTAATGGAGGAAGCGGCCCTGCGCCTTCATTATCGCGGGCGGCAGCGCCTCCTTGGGCCGCGCGCGGTGGGCGCGCGGCGGGGGCGGGCCCGCCAATGTGGGTGCACCGGCTGTGCGCCGGTGGCGATGCAGACTCGTCCTTGACACGGCGTCCAATCTGGACACCGCCACAGTTTCTCGCGCTGGGGGGTTCATCCTTCACCTGTCGGAGTGGGGACGCTGGCTCCCGCTTGATGCAATAGCATGGCGGGGACGGTGGCTCCTCCTTGACCCATTTCGACGACGATGGCACCGGGCCCATCTAACGGAGCAACCCCTCCGATATGAGCTCCATCTGACGGACGAACTCTTCGTCCATCAGAGGCACCTCTGCGAGGAGGTGCGGCCTTCGCTGCCGTTGTTGGGCTTATGGTCCTCCTCGTCGCCGGAGGATCCGATCGCCGTCATTACTGACAGTCCTGAATAGTGAGGGCGGTGGCATAAGATTCGACTGGCGATGAACTGATGCCGCAACCGCCTCCGCCTATCAGCACGGAGAACCAAGACTTTGGCATCGCCGCTGGAGTTGGAGGGGCTCGGTGTGGATGTGTATCGCTAGCGCGTGACTTAAATAGCCGCGACCACGGCCAGGCGAACTGGCGATCAGCCCCGCCTCAATGCCGTGCAGTAGCCAGAGTTGGTTTCTTGGGACGCGGCGTCCGCATTGAAGCACCGTCGCCCAAGAGGTCGCGTCCGTCAGCGCCGCCTTCCGTCCAGGCGCATCGCTCGACATCAATGTTGGTCGCTCCATGCTATGAGCCGGCATGAATGCGGCACAGCAAGTGGCGCGGGCGTTGGATAGAATGCGCGGGAGAGGCGGTGGGTGTTTTGGGTGGGTCGGGGCGGTCAGACGCGGACGTGGCAGACAGCCCACTTTGTCTCGGTTTTGTAGGAAGAAATACGTCCAGACTACTCGATGGGCCAATATAGACCTGTGTTGGATCATGAATGGCAAAACACGTCCGGACCGCATGTCTAGACATATGTGGGCGGTTTGAGAATCGAAAATGGAGGTGCACTAAAGTATCAATTGATATATCTACGTGTTCTAGATTCAGAAATTCATAGGGCAACGCAAGTGCAGGGGCACACACTTGCCAAGCTCCGCCCGGCTACTCGATTTTCTCGCGATTCGCGAAGTAGTTGGACCCCGCGTGAGGACACAGTAAGTTTTAAGTTTTAATTATTAAAACTTATTATTTTTACCTAAAATTTATGATTTTCTTGCTTGCTCAGTCGCTCTTATCAATAGATAATATTTTAAAGCATTCTGTCAGTAATAGGAAAAAAAATCATGATTTATCGGTAACTAAGTTTGAAGAGTTGATCTTATTTATTATTTTTGCGGGAAAAGATGGATCTTATTTGAAAGCATCCACATGGGAAACACACGAATATGAAAATAAAACTTAATTTGAACGTTTTATTCAAAAGATAAGAAAGTTTAAAAATTGAAAGCCAAAAGAAAAAGCATGTGCGTGGAACTCGGTGTCCCAGCACCAGCGCGCCACAAATTCTCTTCCATTCTTGATTTAGCAAATATATTTAGTTTCCTTCATGTTCTGCACTCAGGTTGTTCGTTGGCGCGGTGATACTATTTTGTTGTTTTTGCTGAGAAATGGAGTCAATGATCATTCCCGTAAACCAGCTGAAAGATAAACAGTAATGCAATTCAGCTGAAGTTCGTTGGGAGGGGATGACAAATCGAACATTTTTTATGGTAATTTTATATTGTTGCTAAGATGATAAATTTAGTTTGCAAGCATGACAAATCCAGCCATGGCAAACATAAATTGCCTTGCAAATCGTTTTTCGCTTAACTCTTCGCTCCTCCTCCTTCAAGAAAGAAAGCTAGGGTTTCTGCCTCTCACCAGCGCCGTCGCAGGTCCGCCTCGTCTCCGATGGCCCTAGGGTCATGGGGCGCGGTGGATACTGCCAAGGGCCGGCGGGAGGGCTTCGTTTTCAGTCGTTTTTTTCCTGATTTGTTAGGGTTTGTGTCCTGCTCAGGAAGGCGAGACGGCGGCGGCTCTCTGGAGATGGAATAAATGTCTTCCCGCCTAGCCCCCGTTCCGGCAGTGCATCTAGCATCGTTGGTGGGCGTGTGGAGGTGTGTCTCCGGCGGATTTATTTTTGGTGGATTTGCTCGGATCTCTTCGTTGTTCGTCTACGTTCATGTGTCTTCCGGTTGAATCCTTCCAACCTACGTTATTCTTCATCGGCGGCGGTTGCTGTCCTGGTGCGCTGGTCCTATGGGGCCTTAGCACGACGACTTCCCGACTGTCTACTACAACAACTTGTGCCCGACTCCGGCGATGGAAGAGTGATGACGGCAGCGCGCCTTCGGCTCGCTTTAGTGCTTGTAGTCGTCTCTAGGTGGTCTTCGGATCTTGTAATTTTTAGGACGACGATAACTGCCACACGTGTGGGCGTTAAGGGGTCTGCCCACACGTTTTGTGTGGTGTCTAAGAAGACTAGCCCACACCCCTATGTGTAGGCAAAACAACTAGCGCCCACACGCCTCTTTTTTCCCTAGCGGTCCCTCTCACACGCCTATGTATGGGCAAAATGCATAACGCCCACACGACCTCTCTCAGTCACCTACCTCACGGTCCCGCACGCCCAGTGTGACAGTCAACACGCGTCCCCACAGTTGCCATGGTCCGGACCCTCTTCAATGTCCATTTACCTGCAGTTGCCATGTCGCTGAACTACAGTTGCCATGTCGGACAACTACAGTTGCCATGGTTGCTCAACTGTAGTTGCCATCTCAGGTCAAGTGTCAGATGCCATTTTGGACAACATCAGTTGTTGCCATGTCTAATCTGGTTTACTATAGTTGCCATGATTTGAAAACTTTAGAGGTTGCCACCTACTAACACTAAGCAGTTGCCATGTATGGTCTGGTTTACTGTAGTTGTCGTAATTTGAAAACCTTAGGACACTGGTAGAAAAAGGGCCTTTAGTCCCGGTTCGTAAGGGCCTTTAGTCCCGGTTCTGGAACCGGGACTAAAGTGTCGGTACTAATGCCCTGACCCTTTAGTCCCGGTTCAATCCAGAACTGGGACTAAAGGCCCTCCACGTGGCCGGTCCACCTTTAGTCCCGGTTGGTAACACCAACCGGTACTAAAGGGAATTTCCTGATTTTTTTTGAAATTTTTTTTGAAATTTTTTTTGAAATTTTTTTTGAATTTTTTTTTATTTTCAAATTTCTGAATTTTTTTAACCTCTAATCTCTAATCACCCCTCATCACTGCTCAATTTAATCTCTAATCACCCCTCATCATTCCAAATCATCTCACTTCCCGAACGGTCACCCATCCTCTCACTACTCCAGCCTGAGCACGCTTAACTTCTGGGTTCTATTCTCCCTCGTTTCCAAGTCTGCACTTGTTGTTTTCCTGACAATAGTAAGATGTCAATCCTATTAACCCTCAGGAATTTAGCTTGAGCATGAAGTCACATATTTCACTGTTTTTAGTAAACAATGGTCAAACAATAATTTTTTCAAACAACTATTTATGTACTAAACAATGGTCAAACAATAATTTTTAGTAACACTAATATTTTTGAATAAGTAGTTTGACCATTGTTTGACCATAGTTTGACCAGATTTGACCAAAATTCAAAAAAGGTGAAATAATTATTTAATAACACTAATATTCTTGAATAATTATTTAGTAACACTAATACTTCTTGAATAAGTAGTTTGACCATAGTTTGACCAGATTTACTGAAAATTTAAAAAAACTGAAATTTGAGCATAACTTTTTTTCCTTTTGGAATTTGAGGATTCTAGAAATTTGCAAACAGGCCGTAGGCGGTCTCCATCGGATGTAACTTTTCGAGTAGATGATTTTTCATATAAAAAACTTTTCCATCCGAGTTCGTATGAAAAAGTTATGCCCATTTTACAAATTCCAGAGAGATTTTGTAAATAAAGTCGAAATTCATATTTGTAAATTTTCCCAACAACTAGACCACATATCACATGTGAAACTTATTTTCTTTTATTTTTTTGACATTTCCATCATTTTCTTTTATTTTTTTTAAAACTGAAAAGGCGATCCACCGGGGGGGTATAGTTTGAAAATGGGACCTTTAGTACCGGTTCGTGGCACGAACCGGGACTAAAGGTCTCATCCCCATTAGTCCCGGTTCGTGCCTCAAACCGGGACTAAAGGTCTAATCTTTAGTCCCGGTTTGTGGCATGAACCGGGACCAATGGTTGCGGGCCAGGAGCGAGGCCCATTGGTCCCGGTTCATCCCACCAACCGGGACCAAAAGGTCTAGATGAACCGGGACTAATGCCTTAGCCGCACGAACCGGGACCAATGCTCACATTAGTCCCGGTTCTAGACTGAACCGGGACTAATGGGCTGAGCCGGCCTGGACCATAGCCCTCTTTTCTACTAGTGGGAGTTGCCACCTACTAACACTAGGCAGTTGCCGTGTAGCGCAACAAAGAGACATGACAAAACAATATGTTCGGGTAAAAGAGAGAGTTGACATCTGCTTACAAGCACACTAGGGCAGTTGCCGTGTACCCTGCAAAACATATGGCAACTGACATGTTCGGGTAAAAAAAGAAAGAATTGCCATATGCTTACAAGCACATTAGGGCAGTTGCCAAGTACACTGCAAAGCGCATGGCGACTGGCAGCTTGGGTGTGGGAAAGAAGACGGGCGTGTGGGCGAGATGGCAAATGCCCACACACCAGCCCTTGTGCGTAAGTGAAAACTGGCGTGTGGGCGAACTGCTAAACACCCACACACCGGCCCCTCCTAGTGATGAAACGGACGTATGGAAGACCGAATGAATGCCCACACACCAGCTCAGTCCTACGTGACACCATAAACAAGTCAAGAGTTGTGTACCCACAAACCGGTGGCGGAGGCACCGCCCGGCGACCCTGGACACTTGTCCAGGCTCGCTGGCTCCCCGACAGTAGCGCTCAATGGATTAACAAAGGCCGAATGCTGTTGGTAGCTTGCTTTATCTGGGCAAAAATAATTTGGGCCTTCGTTTCTCAATGGTTCACAGCCCAACAGGCAGCCGTAGGAGAGAGTCCGCAGCCCAACCAACAGTTCACGACCCGAGGGAATAGACGTACGCACGGTGTCTGTCTAAAAAAACGTATGTACAGTGTGGTTTGTTCTAAACAAAAAGTACGCGCAATTGGATCGATCGCTCCTGTCTCTTCGTTTCTCACAGCGCCGAGCGCAGGGCACTGGGCGACGGGGGCGGCGGTTAGCCTAGAGCCCTACTGCCCTAGACGGCGAGACGGGGCCGCGGCGAGCGGACGTCCTGCGCCCAGGCAAGGCTACTCCTTCCTCTCATGATCTCATCCTTGGCACAGTTCCTTGGCTAAGAATTCTCCATGGAAATTAGGGCTAGGTGCTAGGGATCCCTCATCTAGTCATCTCTGAGTAACTGGTCAAGACTAGGGATTGAAGCACAACCAAGACCTCCTGTAGAATCTCAAAACAGCAGCAGCTCTGCGCTCCTCTATGCTATGATGTTAGTTAAAGTGTTAATTAGTTCTACAGTACTACTACATGCCTCCAGAAATAGTTCTGATTTAATGTGTTTGTTGATTTCTTTAAATCAGAAAAGTCATTTGGCAATCTGCAATGAACCAATAGATTTAGGGCTTAAATTTAGGTAATGCTTCATTGACGGCTTTAAGGAATTTTGATACAATACATGTAGTTTATGTGTAAGTAGTTATGTAGTATTGTTACTTTTTTTCCTAAAGATCGTACTGTTTTTACTTATTGTAGCTGATTTTTTTATTTACTTGCGTGACAACTAACTTCAAATTTTTTCATTAAATTTCAAAGATGAGGAGGTTTTTGGTGAATAGAGCAAGCACTGAAAATGTGAATGGTGTGCAACCGGAAATAAAAGTTGAGGCACAACCACCGCCTAACATTGCCAACCGGAAATAATGAATGGTTCAATGACCTTGATGATATGTTAGACCAAACAGGAGTTATTCAACTCAGTTGATGATAAAAATATTATTCAAACATTTACTGCAATGAGGTCTCGGAAAGGGTATTTGCCCCGTGATTTTCTTTAGTGCATTGTCCGTATGTTCCATCTGGCCATCTCTATTCTTGCAAGCTTTCAAGATTTAATATATTCACATCTCACAACTTAATTACAAATCCATTTTCTATCTTATAGTGCCTCCTAGGACTTTGGCAACATGGCGGGTTTGCCTCTATGGAAGGGTGATTGTATGTCTTTGTTTGGCAAAAATGAACAAATGAGAGATTCTTTTGACTGTGGTGGAAGAAGTTGCAAGATCACACCTGATGACATCTAGGTATGGATAGCTTTACTTTTGTTGACAACATTGCGAGTTTGCCTCTGTGCAAGGCTAGTTATTTATCTTTTGTTGTCAAGTCTCAACTTTATTTGGTCTATGAAATAGATATTGATATATGATATATTAATTTCACTTTAAATTACATTTTGTGTGACTCTCGTATCTATGTTTTCACTTCGTTATTAACGTGGATTTGTCATTCAGAAGTTTGGTGATATATTACATGATGTGTATCCAAATACCCGATTTTTGATTTCTAGATTATACACTTAGGCTCAACTTGCCCAAGCTCTATAAAAGTTCTGCCTCCGCCACCATCACAAACGGACGTGGATCCACGCGTGTGGGCGGGATGCAAACACCCACACGTGTGGGCGTTAGTGTTTTCGATTTTTTATTATTTCTAATATTCGTTGTACTACCATGATTAAAGATGAATATATTGGAAGTTTTTCCGGAAGAAAAATTGCCTTGCAAATCGTTAGCAAATGCTATGAGCCGGTCCAGGATAAATAAGATGCTAGCAATTACTAAACAGTATAACTCAGCCCACCTACGCCCCTCCACAACGATTTGAACCCCAGAGCCGTCGGATCTCCTTCACTAATGTCCTGGATCAGCTCAGCCATCCCACTGTAGTCTGTGGAAATTATTTACTTGTCCCCGGCGCGGCCCACTCGGCCCAAAATGATTGGGCAGCTGCTCTGCAGAACGTGTTGGACCTGCTGTCGTTAATCGGGCCGTCCCAGTCGATGGACCACGGAGGCCCGCTCGGAAGTGCACAAACTCGGCGTGTTCCCTGCCTATCCATTCCTAAAAATGCCTCTTCTGTCTTCCCCGAAAAATTCCATCCCTAATAGGCGAGCCCAGTCGCGGCGGCGCCCGCTGTCGTCGTCATGCCTCCCGGTTGCGAGCTGCTACTACAGATGTGCATCGACGTACGTGTCCTCTACCCTCCATGCAGAGGACTACAGGTGCGTCACTGTGTCCCATCTTTTCAATCTCCTATGGTATGTTGCGTTCTTCCATGGTGGCCATGGTGGCACGCGCCGCCGGCGTCCTTCCCTGGATGTACCTTGGATGCTAGGTTAGCGTAGTACGGCCTCCGATGTTCCGCGCCTGAAGCTGGGCGCCTGGGCCTCGACCGTGAGGAGACGGGGGACACAGCAAATTGATTGTAATCTGAGTTAAAGTCAACCATTGAGGACACCGACGAGGTAGAATCGCATGAGCTATCCTTCGCTGAGCCATCTCCATTGCCTGCCTGCTACGTGGGGTGGTGAAACGCTCTGCTCTGATTTCTGCTGCTCCAAGGCTGGATTTTAAGGCTGGATGAGCTGCTTATATAAAGGTTAGTAGACTCGTGAAATCAACACTAAGTATCCTTGCATGTTTTAACCCATTTTTCCAAGAAATTGAAAAAAAAAGAGTTCAGCGTAATGCCTATTTGGTTTAAAGAAAATGTTCAAGATATTCATCTGGCAAAATAAGAACGCTGCATATAATCGGAAAAAATAGTTCGGTTTGTCATGCATGCTACTCACTCCATTCCTAAATATAAGACCTTCTATAGATTTTAATACGGGCTACATACGGATATATATTGACGCATTTTAGAGTGTATGTTCACTCATTTTACTCCGCATGTAGTCTATATTGAAATCTCTAAAAAGCCTTATATTCAGGAAAAGAGGGAGTACATCTTTGTATCCGATATTTTAGGTTCAGGAATCGAGAGATCTACCATGTAATTCTAAGTGGTTTTCAGATTAAGAATTTTCTTTGAGCTGTCATCTAACAATGACATAATCATTCCAGCATACTGTAGCAAAGATTCCTCATGTTAAACCATCTGGCTGGTGCTATTTGTACGCGCAGCGGGATAAAAATTCTCAATTGATAAATAAATTTAAGTTACATCAACAGTACAAAATCGACTTTGCCCCATCACCTTTTGTGCAATGGGGTCATTCCAGCATGTTGATTTTCATGATCGTATACCTAAAGCCCTGAACAAATGTAACCCACGCGCCATCTACATCGTGGCACTGTAATTGAAAGTACTCAAAGTCTTGACATATATCCTACTACTTTTGTGCATAAATTTCTCCTCTTTAATTAGTGGCATAATATGAGAAAGATATGTAAACTTAATTTTCATATTTGATGTTTTCAGATGTTTATGATATTATGCTCATTATATATTATACAAATATAAAGGATGAGCGCAGCAACGCGCGCCATTATGATCTAGTAACACCGAAGGCCACACAATGGATTGAACTCGCAGGTTGATGAGAAAAGAGAGCGAGGGATGAAAGCGCCGGCGACGACTGCCGGGCCTAAAAGAAGTCATTTACGGCAAGCTTTAAGGTACAATCATCAATCAAGAAGACACACAAAAGGTGCAAGCCCACTCTCCATCCACAGGCCAGCCATGAATCCATTGTAGTACTCCGATGATCAGACCAACAAGCAAATTGAACTTGACCCGCATTTACGGGTCAGTTCACTCGGTGAACACCAAATCCACAAAATTGAAACAACTATATATACAAATCTACAGCACCACATATACGACCCTGCATCTTCACCGTTCCCTCCTTTCATAGTTTTACCTCTCTATCTCCATGGGCTTTGTGCCGCTGACCATGTGCCCGTAAGTACTTTTCGCGGTCCAGGTCATCCTCGTCGTCATCGTCCTCGTCATCGTCCCCGACGCTGAACCGGCCGCCGGCGGGGCCTCCCCTGACCCGCGGGCGTCAGGTACCAGCTGAACTGCAGGTTCACCAGCGCCTTGGCGCGATGGAGCGCCTCGTCGGTGCGGCACCGGACCACGTCGTGGCCGTCCTCGTGATTCAGGAAGCACCCCTTGGGGACGAGCCCCGGCGTCCAGAGCATGACGCCCATGACGATCAACCACACGCCCTGGAGCACGAGGCTCGCCGACCTGACCAGGCTCACCACAAAGCTCCGCGGGTACGGAATGCCCAGCGGCGTGGTGGCCAGCGTGACGGCGACGACGGTCTGCAGCAGCCAGTGGAACTGCCCCTCCACGCCCATGTGGTCCGTGGAGTGGAGGTGGAAGACGAGCAGCTCCTGCGCGAACGCCGCCGCGGCGGCCAGCTGCGACACGGCGGCCCGCAGCGGCGCCCGGACCCTGTCCATGTGGATGGTGACCGCGGCGAAGGCGAGGAGGGCGAGCGAGACGGACGCGTGCTCGAAGTTGTGGAGGTGGTCGGACGGGATGGTGCCGTCGTCGTCCAACGGCTGGTGCTTCGCGGGGCCGATGACGAGCTCCATCAGGATGGACGCCGACGTGCCGGCGATGATGAGGATGAGCTCGAGGTGGCGGACGCCGCGCGCGGGGAACCAGAGCGGCGCCGCGTAGGAGCCGGGCCGCAGCGCGAACAGCCGGATGTGGTTGAACAGCTGCCACAGCCCGATGAGGAGGAAGCCGGCGCCCGGAGCGACGTGGCCGACGAGGGTGCCCATGGCGACGGCGGCTGCGAGGGTTTGAATGGTTGATGGGAGGTTGGGAACCATGGGGTTTAAGAAGGTTGGATGGTCGACTCTCTGGAGAGTTCCGGTGGCTTGCAAGGTTTGAAAAGTTCTCTTATTTTACAAAAATGGATTTGGACAACCTCGCCCGATCGGCAGCACTTCAGCAGTGATGTGTTGTTCAGAGCTCAGGGATAGTCTCATTCTGTTTTGCTTACTTGGTTGGGCTTCCAAGATCAGGTTTTATTTTTCTTTTATTTGCGTGTGGTGTGATACGACTAATTATTTATCCTCTACAAGATGGTTGAGTACACGAGTTAAGATAAGATAGTGATGAGAATGAGATCCTCTGATGTTAGTACTAGTTGTTGATAATGAAGTTGTTGTCTCCATAGTTTGACTTATATTACACATTTCTCACTAAGGTTGGTGGTTCTTTCTTTTTGTCATAGCGGCATGGTTATTCTAGCAAGGTGTTTATTTTTATGTTCTCTGTATGCAACATCAATTTAGTTGTGCATGTGTGCGCTACTGGATGCTTTTGACAAGAGCAATTTTCTATTAATTACTTTTCAAAGAAAAATATCTTTTTGTTTTGCTTCTTAAGTATTTTTGTTTTCTTGCATAACGTCGTGTAAGTTCAAAATGGTGTCTAGACGAGGGACATTTCGTAGGATAATTGCACGCATATACCTAAATTGACTATACATATTGAAACTCTCGTCTCCTCTTTTCTAATTGTTCGCGGTAGGGATTTTCATATGTCCACGAGAACCATGCTGGGCGTTTTTGGCAATATTAACACATCTTGGTTTCCCAAATATCTTACTTTTTGCTTCTTTGGAGTCAAATATGTTAAGCAGTTAAGAAAGTTGGATGGTCAACTCTCGAGAGAGTTCTGGTGGCTTGCAAGGTTTGAAAAGTTTTCTTATTTTACAATGGATTTGGACAACCTCGATCGGCTGCACTTCAGCAGTGATGTGTTCAAAGCTCATGGACAGTCCCTTTCTCATCCTGTTTTGCTTACTTGCTTGAGCTTCCAAGACCAAGGCTTTATTTTTCTTTTATTTGCATGCAGTGTGATATGACTAATTATTTATCGTCTACAAGATGGTTGAGTACATAAATTGAGACAAGTGATGAGGAGGAGATCCTCTGATGTTAAGTAGTTCAACTATTGTTGATAATCAAACCGTTGTTTTCATAGTTTGACTATATTGCACATTTGTCACTAACGTTGGCGGTTCTTTTATTTTGTCATAGCGCATGGTTGTTCTAGAAGGGTGCTTATTCCGATGTCCTTTGAAATTTAATTATATGTGCACGCATTACTAGATGTTTTTGACAAGAGCAATGTACTCCCTCCGTTTTTATTTACTCTGCATATTAAGTTTGATTGAAGTCAAACTTCATAAACTTTGATCAACTTTATAGAAAAAAGTATGAACATTTACAATAGCAAATCTATACGATGTGAAAGTGTATTCAACAATGAATCTAATGTGATTGATGTGTTATTGTACATGTTAATATTTTTGTCTAAAAACTTTGTCAAAGTTTATAAAGTTTGACTTTGACCAAAGCTAATATACGGAGTAAATAAAAACGAAGGAAGTATTAATTACTTTTGAAAAAAAAACTTCCGTAAAGTGTCCTACCGGTGTGTTTGACTGCCTATGACGTAAAGCGTTTAAAATAAACTTTCGTAAAAAAGTGCTTAAAATAAACTTGCACGCATACGATTAAACGAGTGAATTGTAAAAAACATCGACACTTCAGGCAAGGTTTGCAGGAACCACACATTTACGGAATTGTGCCAAAAAGCACTATTTTTTTTCATAATTTTTTGCAAAAAACACTGGTTGCTCGTTTGGGCCGTTTTAAGTATGTTTATGACATGGGGTCCCATAAATGATGACGTGGCGTAACGGTTCACACTAGACGTCGTTAGAGATATATATTTACCAAAAGCTCCCTCACTTTTTTAGAAAAGAGCCGACGATAAGGTTCCATCTCCTCCAACCACCGTTGACTACGTCGGCTGGGCCTCCCTGCGCCGGCCAATGGAGCTCGAGCTCGCCGGCATGCAAGCCAGCAGCAACT